>NC_060138.1:158758357-159058357 GCF_021461385.2 Schistocerca piceifrons | reverse complement strand
TTACCCGCTTAATCACCATGGACAGGTGTTGGATTTATGACTGCGACCCTGAGAAAGAGCATAATATCTGAGAGCGTAAACAACAGGATTCACCAGCGCAGACAGATTGGAGCAAGGTGACGCTGAATGATGTTTGGGACTGTCTTGGTCTGATACTAATAAACTGTTCTCGTAAGGGGCACACTTTCACTGGGTCATATTCCCGAAACCCCCAGCGTCTGTGAACACAAAGCGGTGCGGGAATCAGTCCAAGAAGGGTGCTTTTGCTCCACAACACCCCCCAGTTAATTAGCAACAGAAAACAGTCGCACATGCTTCTCCTTTGGGCTATAAAATTTAGCTTCACTCCCGTATTCAGGTGGCCGGGCACCCTGTGATTTCTTCCTTGGAAGTGGACACCATTGCATGGCAGTCACTCCCCGTACGACGACGAGGTTATTGGCGAAATGGACCGTTTCCTGAACAGTTAAAATGTAGACTTCTACTACCAAGGTCTCCACCATGCTATCCATTGTTTGGAAAGATGTGTCAAGAAAAGTGTAGTTGCACTTAGTGGAGTGACGGGACAAAGGGCTCAGTGGAAACACTGATGCAGTAAAGAATACTATATTCAACTTCAGAACATGCTTTTTTATGGCTCAGCGAGGGTGAACACAACTCATTCTGTTGATCCCGCCTAGCACTGACGTCCAAGTGGCAGTATTCGCCCAGGTGACGGGATGCTGCGTAGGCGCCCTGCATTGCTGACAGCACAGTGGTGTGCTACTTCTCTGTCAATGATGGTGCCAAGAGCGGCCCTTCGGCCTCACATACATTCAGCGTGGCGGCATGTGGAGACTGCTGTGTGCAGGATTCGATCCACTGTCCTCTGGCAGGAGTCGGACGGTGGTTAGAGCTGATGCACTAAGTCCTTTGGGGAACTGAGTGCTGGGATCATGGGAGACAGGTGACAGGTTGGCGGTGCTGTGGTACTAAGTCCCATAGGGGATCACCTCTGGCAGCGGCAGAAAGGACTCGAACTCGTGGCTGCTGCTGGCGATAACCAGTCACCTCGCTGTCTGTTGTGGCCCTGGTGTCCTGGTGGTTGTGCTGGACTCTGGCGAAACGAAGCGTCTCTGCCTGAAGATTCTTACACATTTATATCACTCTGAGGCTCCTTTGTTTCACTAAAACCTGGCACCGAGCAACGTCGGATATAACGTGAGGCTTTTCGCGGTGTGGTGTCATAGACCCACCTGCTAAAGTTATTACGACTGCAAGGTGCTGTTTCCTGTAGACTACAATTAACCTCGTCTGGCAATTACACTACTGGCCATTAAAATTGCTGCACCACGAAGATGACGTGCTACAGACGCGAAATTTAACCGACAGCAAGAAGATGCTGTGCTATGTAAATGATTAGCTTTACAGAGCATTCACACAAGGTTGGAGCCGGTGGCGACACCTACAACGTACTGACATGAGGAAAGTTTCCAACCGATTTCTCATACACAAACAGCAGTTGACCGGCGTTGCCTGGTGAAACGTTGTTGTGATGCCTCGTGTAAGGAGGAGAAATGCGTACCAACACGTTTCCGTCTTCGATAAAGGTCGGATTGTAGCCTGTCGCCATTGCGGTTTATCGTCTCGCGGCAATGCTGCTTGCATTGTTCGAGATCCAATGACTGTTAGCAGAATATGGAATCGGTGGGTTGAGGAGGGTAATACGGAACGCCGTGCTGGATCCCAAAGGCCTCGTATCACTAGCAGTCGAGATGACAGCCATCTTGTCCGCACGGCTGTAACGGATCGTGCAGCCACGTCTCGATCCCTGAGTCAACAGATGGGGAAGTTTGCAAGACAACAACCATCTGCACGAACAGTTCGACGACGTTTGCAGCAGCACGGACTATCAGCTCGGAGACCATGGCTGCGGTTACCCTTGACGCTGCATCACAGACAGGAGCGCCTGCGATGGTGTAGTCAACGACGAACCTGGGTAGACGAATGGCGAAATATCACTTTTTTGGATGAATCCAGGTTCTGTTTACAGCATCACCATGGTCACATCCGTGTTTGGCGACATCGTGGTGAACGCTCATAGGAACCGTGTATTCGTCATCGCCATACTGGCGTATAACGCGGCGTGATGGTATGGGGTGGCATTGGCTACACGTCTCGGTCACCTCTTGCTCGTATTGACGGCACTTTGAACAGTGGACGTTACATTTCAGATGTGTTACGACCCGTGGCTCTACTCTTCATTCTGTCCCTGCGAAACCTTACATTTCAGCAAGATAATGCACGACCGCATGTTGCAGGTCCTGTACGGGCCTTTCGGGGTACAGAAAATGTTCGACTGCTGCCCTGGCCAGCACATTTTTCAGATCTCTCACCAATTGAAAACGTCTGGTCAATGGTCGCCGAGCAACTGGCTCGTCACAATACGCCAGTCACTACTCTTGATGAACTGTGGTATCGTGTTGAAGCTGCATGGGCAGCTGTACCTGTACACGCCATCCAAGCTCTGTTGGACTCAATGCCCAGGCGTATCAAGGCCGGTATTACGGCCAGAGGTGGTTGTTCTGGGTACTGATTTCTCAGGAGCTATGCACTCAAATTGCTTGAAAATGTGATCACATGTCAGTTCTAGTATAGTATATTTGACCAATGAATACCCGTTTATCATCTGCATTTCTTCTTGGTGTAGTAATTTTAATGGCCAGTAGTGTATTACCACTGCAAAGTACAGTTTTCTGTTGAGTGAAACTAGCCTCGTCTGGCAATCCAATTACATGGATGGTATTCTGACCCATATGCTGCCACACTGAATGCCTACGGCTCCTGATGCTTCATGGCATCTTTCTTATGACTTCGTACTACTTCTGCTAAAAGCATATTACTTTTGCTAGAAGACTGGGTAGCGTCACAACAGTTACACAGAAAGGCGAAGCCGGCCGCGGTAGCCGTGCGGTTCTGGCGCTGCAGTCCGGAACCGCGGGACTGCTACGGTCGCAGGTTCGACTCCTGCCTTGGGCATGGGTGTGTGTGATGTCCTTAGGTTAGTTAGGTTTAAGTAGTTCTAAGTTCTAGGGGACTTATGACCTAACATGTTGAGTCCCATAGTGCTCAGCGCCATTTGAACCATTTTGAAGAAAGGCGAATGCCTACAGAACGGCTAAAAACATGTTCGGAGCTTGATATTGTTACATGATAGTTTAATTCTTTTGTCTGCCTTTCGTACCCATGGTAAACGACACTTGCAGATATGTCGTGGCACTGGCGGACAACGAAAGATGTCAGTGAAGTACCGGGTGCTGAGTTTATTTCGCAGAACCTGAGAGCCTTGAGGGGCCACTTGCTGGTGAAGACGCGGCAGCCCCGGTTTTTCGGCCCGCGCTGGCTCCGCCCCGGTGTCTGCGCCGCTATCGCCGCCCGGCGCGCCGGCAGCCTATTGTGCGGCGCCTTTGTCTTAGCGGGGGACTGCGCGCCTTCCGCCGAGCCTGCGCCTCTGCAGCCTCGCCTCGCCTCGCCTCGGCTCACAACGCCCGGCAGTAGCCGGCCGGGCCGGCAAATGAAATACCTCCAGATAAGCGCCTCAAAGAGGCGCAGCGCGCGCTCACCGCGGTGCACTTCAATACATCAAACGGGCGCCGCGGCGCGCGCATTCCGCCGTGCGCGCCCGATATGAGGAGGCCGGCACAGCTGACAACTTTCATAATAAGAACCTGCCGGCAGTTAACTGTCGCTTCGCCACCACTTGGCGCTCCCCCAAAGCCGCACTTGTTTATTGCTTCGCAACTGGAAAAGGCACTCACCGCGCACAGGAATCTCACGATTGAACGCGAGGAACAGCCGGGATGACCTCGCTACACACAGCCTGGGCGTTAACTCTTAAGATGTGAGACTGTACGGGAATTTGCTTTGTAAGGTGTTCCTTATATTACTGACGGATAATGAAGGAAAACAATAAACCTGAAAGAAAGGCAGACAGCATCTTATATGGATTGTATTGGCTCAAATGGCTCTGAGCACTATGAGACTTAACAGCTGTGGTCATCAGTCCCCTAGAACTTAGAACTTAGCAGTCACGCGGTTCCGGACTGCGCGCCTAGAACCGCGAGACCACCGCGGCCGGTATGGATTGTCTTAATGTATTTCCATCCTACCTATTGTCTCAGTTCAAGAACAAGATATCCACGTCCGAAAGAACAGACACGAACCATTCGTATAACTGATTCGCCTCGATGGGCCACGAATCCCCGACCTTCAGTATGGATGCACAACTACTTTCGCCCTCCTGCAGGAATGTGAAAGTAGCGAGTATGGACGTGGATGGGGACTGCGGACAGGTTGCACTCGGTGGGAATTTGAGTCGGCCGAGTAGCATACTGAGGTGGACCGTGGAATGGAGATAAATACTGTGTCCGCATGGGGCAGTGATTAACGCAAATGCCTCTTAAGCAGGAGACCCCGGGACGGAGTCCCGGTTCGGCTCACATTTTTCACTCGTCGCCGCTGATTCGGCATAAATTCCTGATCAATAATTTCTTCCCTTTCTCCCCCATAGAGCTTCTATGTACGTAATATGTATCATAGTTGGGGATTCCGCATGGTGTCTGTCTGTTCTTTCGGACACCGCGCGTACTTATAACTGATTGTGTGTGTCGTCGCATTGCCCTTTGCGGAACACACTGATCGAAGCGTCATCTGCTAACCTTAGTTGCACGTCCTTGCATTGTACTACGCAAGGCTTTCTTTCCTTAAGCTAGTTTGCTCACGCGCTACCTTTTTTACGAGGGTTGGAACCTTAATAATGGCAACTATTTATTTACAGCTCGTACAAAAGTTTTACTCATCCTCAAAGTAGTCACCAGCATTGTGTGTAACCCGTTGCCAGCGATGTGGAAGTCGTAGGACACTCTTAGCAATGCCACTTGTGTTGACAGTTCGAGCTGCGCGATGTATTGCCCGACGAATTTCTAGCATTTCTGAAGCGAATGCCGTAAAGTGTTACCTTCAGTTTACAAATCGATTTGAAAAAAATGTTCAAATGTATTTGAAATCTCATGGGATTGAACTGCTAAGGTCATCAGCCCCTGAGCTTACACACCCATGCCCGAGGGAGGACTCGAACCTCCGCCGGGACCAGCCGCACAGTCCATGACTGCAGCGCCCCAGACTGCTCGGCTAATCACGCGCGGCAATCGAGTTGAACTCACAAGGCCTTAAGTCAGGGGAGTGTAGTAGGTAGTATAGTACTTAGCAGCCCCGTCAGTCAAACAAATCAGTAACAGCTTGCACTGTACATTCTTGAGCATTGTACTGCAAAATGATGGTCAGGTCCTGCATAAAGTGTCATCACTTCTGTCTCTAAGCTGGTCGTAAGTTGTGTTCCAAAAATGAACAGCATAGAGACAGAAGTGATGACACTTTCTCCAGGACCTGACCATCATTTTGCAGGACAATGCTCAAGGACGCACAGTGCAAGCTGTTACTGATCTGTTTCACTGATGGGGCTGCTAAGTGCTATACCACCTACTGCACTCTCCTGACTTAAGCCCTCGTGAGTTCAGCTCGATTTCTAAACTGAAGAAAACTCTTCACGGCATTCGCTTCAGAAATGCTACAAATTCGTCGGGCAATAAACCGCGCCGCTTGAACTATCAACAAAACTGGCACTGCTAAGAGTGTCCTACGACTTCCACATCGCTGGCCACGCGTTATATACTATGCTGGTGACTACTTTGAAGGTCAGCAAAATTTTGAAACACGTATCTGTTTCGTACGAGCTGCAAATAAATAGTTGCCACTATTAAAGCTCCAACCCTCGTATGTTCATTACTTCGAGCAGTACTGAGTTTCTGTTGCCATAGGCGAGCCATAAAAAGTTTCTTAGGGCCAGTTACGTCAAAAGAAGAACATAGCAAGATCATTTACAATTGGCTTTCATTTCAGAATTGTTATCAAGTTCAAATTAGGTAAAGTGTGTTCAGCTCTCATTTCTTATGTTTTATTCTCACGGTGCAGTGTTACATTTGCGTGTGTATCACGCAATGTTTGGAAATTTGTTCAGTCAGTCTGCGGTCGTAAAATTCCAGGGCATATTCACACAAACATTTTGGATTATTTATTCCTCCGAAATTCGTTTGGTAATTTAGTGTAGTATTTTCATTCTGTTACCTTGTGTGTTGGCATTGTGAGTCACGCATTCTGACTTCACACACTGCTCCGCTATCACTGCACTGCACATCAGGGTTTGACAAGACAGTTTCTTTAGTCTACATGTCTAAGTCTTCTGATTGCTCTTAATTGAAACGCAGCTATACAGTTATACATTTTCAGATAGTTTGGTGACTCATTTTATCACACCGCGTTTTGGTAATTGCATCACTCGTATTGTCCATGACAACACCGACACACGAAGTTAAAGGTAGGAAATCATTCCAGGTTTAGTTCACAACATTTAAATAAACATTTTTATTAAGGTAAGTTACATTAGTTCTTGACCACTACACTTTGTATTAATGTCCAGAATTAATACGAAACCTGTTTTGTGTGCCACAGGACAATACTGTTCATAATTCTTCCTTCGGACGAGGATATCTACGTCAGTAGCCTTCTCTAAGCTATTAGAAAGGCGTAACCTACTTCTTGGTACCACTCCTCCAATTTAGATTCGCGACAGCAGAAAAACAGCAGTGGTAACGCACATAGTTGCCTTCCGCAGGCCACTGACACATTGCGCTGAAAGTGGGCATGTATCCTGCTCCAGTGTCCAGTTTCTTTCCCGAAAACCTATGCTCTTGGAGTTGAGGCAACAATTAAAGGCTAGGTCTACATATTTCAGTCAAATTCAGAGTAAATATATAACAATAAAAGTGAGACATTTTGATATTGATGGGACTAAATATCGCAGCGCAGGTGAATCGATATATATAATATCCACTTGTAAGAGCGGAAAACTTGTCAGAACACATAATTGAAAATATGATGCTGCAACATAAGACGTTTTGGGAAACAGTTTGTGTTTTGCATTATCAGTGTTATCATTTAGGCCGTTTCGATTTCACTAGGAGAACAAACTGAATACACAAGACTTGCGAAGTATCCCGTATCAGGAGTATCGATTCTGAAAAGCACGAGGCAATCGCGAGGTCTGGTAATCATGCGTAGAGCGCAAAGCCACAAACACAGCTGACCATTTACGGAGTTACGCAGCCAGTAGTCTGCAGCACGCGGTGTTGGCAAGAGACTTCATCACTAGCACGAGAAGTATCACTGCTCGCGCAGGTCTAGTATTTAATAATTTCTTTGTGTTTTACATGCAGGAATCACCAGCGTTGTTTAGAATTTGGGAACTAGAAAGCAAAATGATACGGTGTTGAGTGACAACTTGGCTTGAAGGATAAATCTCAAGATTATCTTAACACAGGAACCGGAGGGTCTACAGACCTTTCGTTTAGGGGAAGATCGGCTATAATGGACCATCAGCTTAATTCATATAACGCTGTTAAATATTACGTTTAAGCTACTGATTTCTATCACAATGACATACAGTGACCGAAGTATAGCCATTTTCCTCAGTACACTTCCAGCTGAGAGGAATAGTGAAAACCAATGAAATACTATTTATTTTTCTACTCGGACACTGGTGTGAATGTACGCAGATGTAATTTTATGATACTGGGCTATATTCTCTTAATCAAGATGTGTCCGGCGAACATCACCTTGCTATAACCGAGACCTAGCAGGCTCTAAAGGAGGCACAGATAACTTGTTTCTTTAGTACTGAAACTTGTACTGGTATCTAAGTTTAATATAAATTTCAAAGTTTGATTAACTTCAGAGTTAATACAGTGTCCTAGATAGAGGCATTCATTAATTGAACATCTATTGTTTTGCTTTTCTATATGCAATGAAACAAATAAAATACATAGATATAATCACGTGTTCTCACTTGAAGGTAGTTTCTAACAAATGTACAAAATGTTTCTGCAGCGTTTATATTATTATGTCGGCATCATTGTTAGCTCAAAATTTTGACACGAGGAGTTTGCGTAGCACATGTTAGCCTATCTAGACGTCTTCCACATTGTGGTGTCACTGCCAGACACCACACTTGCTACGTGGTAGCCTTTAAATCGGCCGCGGTCCATTAGTATACGTCGGACCCGCGTGTCGCCACTGTCAGTGATTGCAGACCGAGCGCCGCCACACGACATGTCTAGCGAGACGTCCTAGCACTCGCCCCAGTTGTACAGCCGACTTTGCTAGGAAGGGTTCACTGACAAATACGCTCTCATTTGCCGAGACGATAGTTAGCATAGCCTTCAGCTACGTCATTTGCTATGACCTAGCAAGGCGCCATTACCAGTTTATATTGAGATTGTTATTAATGTATCAACAAGAGCGATGTTCTCCAATTATGGATTAAAGTTAAGTATTCCAGCAGCAACGTACCTTATTGGCTATATTAATTACATTGTCCTGTTCCAGACCTCACGCCAGTTTGCGTGAGCTTAAACGTGTGCATTTCGGCCTCCTCTAGCAACACGGTGTTGGCTTTTCTGCCAACACTTCACACATAATCCACGAATAACGAATGGTCACTAGAAAAGCACGTCCGACGAGTCCGGGCAGTTTCTGGTGCTCCTTGGTCACTGTCTAGTTCACCAACAAGCGTTGTACTAAACCTCATTTCTCGGCCGCTGCCGTCGTCGAGATATTCACTTGTATGGGCTGTAGCCTGCGTTATTCCGCATGAATTCAGCAGCTCACGTGTCCGATCTACTGAAGTGTGTTGCATACCCCACCCCCACACCAGTAAAAGCGCGAGCTCAACGGGAATTATACAGCTCAGTAACAGAGAATGAGAGTCCCTTTGCACGCGCACCTAACATTCTTGTATATCTCCAAGGCATGCCGTTATTGATAACGAGCGTTACAGATGTCAGTGTTACGTGGATCTCTTACTCTACATCATCTAGGGACTGACAGACGAGTACAAAAGTAGCTGTAGGAGGAGAGTGGAAAGTTCTCTAACAGCGACGTATTTCCCTCACAAGTTACCTTCTGATTCAGGTTCTTGCCTCAAGGCGCTTACTGCCAACGCAGAATTATTGCTACGTATTTCATATGGCGTTGTACACCGATATAATTGTGATTTTTTCTTTCATCTCATGAAAGTGATTTCAGGACTATGTTTAGAGGACTATAAACTTGAAAGTATTTTTTTTATTTCATACGTAGTAACAAAAGATACATTAGAAGGTAATATTTTTATTTTATTTTTCAAATTTTTATTCTTTACGACCACTGTGACGCGATCATCGAATATTTTGGCACACTGAGTATGTAATAATTTACTTCTTACACTGAAGCCCCGATGAAACTAGTATAGACATGCATATTGAAATACAGAGATATGTATACAGGCAGAATATGGCGCTACGGTCGGCAACGCCTGTATAAGACAACAAATGTCTGGCGCAGCTGTTGGACCGGTTCCTCCTGCTACAATGGCAGGCTATCAAGATGTAGGTGAGTTTGAACACGGTTTACAGTCGGCGCACGAGCGATAGGGAACAGCATCTCCGAGGTAGCGATGAAGTGGCGATTTTCCCGTATGACCATTTCACGAGTGTATGGTGAATATCAGGAATCCGGTAAAACATCAGATATCCGACACTGCTGCGGCTGGAAATCGCTGCAAGAACGGAACCAACGTCGACTGAAGAGAATCGTTCAGCGTGACAGAACCTTCCGCAGATTGCTCCATATTTCAGTGCTGGGCCATCAACAAGTGTCAGCGTGCAAACCATTCAACGAAGCATCATCGGTATGAGATTTCGGAGTGAAGGCCTACCCATGCAGCCTTGAGAACTGCATGACACAAAGCTTCAGGCCTTGCCTGGGCCCGTCAACGCCAACATTGGACTGTTGATGACTGGAAACATGTTGCCTGGTCGGACGAGTCTCGTTTCAATTGTATAGAGCTGATGGACGTGTACGGGTATGGAGACAACCTCATGAATCCATGGCCCTACATTACAGCAGGGGACTGTTCAAGCTGGTGGAGGCTCTATTATGTTGTGGGGCGTGTGCAGATACGACTCTGACAGGTGACATATACGTAAGCATCCTGTCTGGTCACCTACATACTTTCATGTCCACTGTGCATTCTGATGGACTTGGGCAGTTCCACGTCTAGAATTGCTGCAGTGTGACTCCAGGAACACCGCTGGCCACCAGACTCCCCAGACACGAACGTTGTGGTGCGTATCCGGTATGCCCTGCAACGTGTTGTTCAGAAGAGATCTCCACCCCTCGTACTCTTACAGATTTATGGTCAGCACTGTAAAATGCATGGTGTCAACATCCTCCAGCACCAATTCAGACATTAGTGGAATCCATGCAACCTCTTTTTTTTGGCACTTCTGCGTGCTCGCGGGGGCCCTACACGATATTAGGCAGGTGTATCGGTTTCTTTGGCTCTTCAGTGTATAATAATAATAATAATAAAAGAATAGCCTTTCGGTATGTTCTGCCAGTCGTAAAAGGCGACGAAAAGAACAAACCACTAATAGGGCTAACCCCCCCTTTTAGTGTGATTAGTTGGTTCAGGACAGAACTAATGAAGCCTCGGACAAGCGCTGTCATGGTTGGGGACGACGCTTGAACCCTATGCCCATCCACAATGGTAACGAGACTGCTAGCCACACGGAAAATGATTTAAATCCAAATAGAGGTGTTTTGCAGCATATGCTTCCTGCAACCACTCTAGAAGGAAAACAAAGACAGAGGATGAGATGGTCAGATGAAGTTAACCGACACCTCATGTTCTGTTATTACCAAGCAACAAACTTAGGAACGAACACAACTGGATACAGATCGCAAGTATACACAACATTTATTACCAGATACCCACAATTAAAATTTTTAACAGAACAACGACTAGCTGATCAGATTCGTGTAATAATCAAAAATAACAGGATACCCCAGTCAGAATTAGAAAACATCAAACATATGGTTCAAATGGTTCTAATGGCTCTGAGCACTATGGGACTTAACAGCTATGGTCGTCAGTCCCCTAGAACTTAAACCTAACTAACCTAAGGACATCAAACAACACCCAGTCACCACGAGGCAGAGAAAATCCCTGACCCCGTCGGGAATCGAACCCGAGAACCCGGGCGTGGGAAGCGAGAACGCTACCGCACGACCACGAGCTGCGGACAAACATCAAACAACAAGTACAGCAAATACTAGAACAAAATAATGTGCAATCAGAAGAAGAAGAAAATACAGTAATGGACTCAAACATCTCAAACAAACAAAGAACAACACGCATCAGTTAAACAATCAGAGGAAAACGAAATCTTAAGACAGCCACCAGAACAAGCACAAAAAGAACATGAAGTGACACACATGTTAGATATAGAAGAAAAATTTCAGCTGACATATATAGAATACCCAGACACAAATACAGACATTAGACCATTCTTGCATAGACCACCAAATAACCCACAAGTCGAAACAACAATAACAACTATCAACACAATCATACACAACAAAATAAATGAAAATACAATTATGGAAGAGTTACAACCACTGATTTATATAGGAGCACTCACTACACTAAATATACACACTAGGCAGAGATCAGAACCAACCAAGACACAGAAGAAACCCACAAAACCAGCATGGCAACACAGGCTACAGATCAGAATAGAAAAACTGAGAAAAGACATCGGACGCCTAACACAATTTATAAGAAATGAAATATCAGACAAAAAACGAAAAAGGTTAGGTAAAATCTCACAACAAGAAGCGATAGAGCAGTTAGATGAAAAGAAGCAGAAATTACAAGCATTGGCCAAACGACTTAGAAGATACAAAAAAAGTGAAAATAGATGGAAACAAAACCAAACATTCAACACAAACCAAAAGAAATTTTACCAGACAATAGATAACACACACATAAAAATAGACAATCCACCAAACATAACAGACATCGAACACTTCTGGAGCAACATATGGTCAAACCCAGTACAGCATAACAGGCATGCACGGTGGATACAAGCAGAAACAGACACATACAAGATGATACCACAAATGCCTGAAGTGATAATTTTGCAACTTGAAGTCACCCAAGCAATTAATTCTACTCACAATTGGAAAGCCCCTGGAAAAGATAAAATAGCAAATTTCTGGCTAAAGAAGTTCACCTCAACACATTCACATCTAACTAAATTATTTAACAGTTACATTGCAGACCCATACACATTCCCTGATACACTTTCACATGGAATAACTTATCTGAAACCTAAAGATCAAGCAGACACAGCAAACCCATCTAAATATCGCCCCATAACATGCCTACCAACAATATACAATTTATTAACTTCAGTCATTACACAGAAATTAATGACACGTACAACACAGAACAAAATTATAAATGAAGAACAAAAAGGCTGTTGCAAAGGAGCATGAGGATGTAAAGAGCAACTGATAATAGATGCAGAGGTGACATATCAAGCTAAAACTAAACAAAGGTCGCTACACTACGCATACATTGATTACCAAAAAGCTTTTGATAGTGTACCCCACTCATGGTTACTACAAATATTGAAAATATACAAAGTAGATCGTAAATTGATACAGTTCCTAAACATAGTAATGAATAATTGGAAAACCACACTTAATATCCAAACAAATTCAAATAATATCACATCACAGTCAATACAGATTAAGTGTGGAATATACCAAGGAGACTCATTAAGTCCTTTCTGGTTCTGTCTTGCTCTGAACCCACTATCCAACATGCTAAATAATACAAATTATGGATACAATATTACTGGAACATACCCACACAAAATCACACATTTGCTATACATGGATGATCTAAAACTACTGGCAGCAACAAATCAACAACTCAACCAATTACTGAAGATAACAGAAGTATTCAGCAATGACATAAATATGGCTTTTGGAACAGACATATGTAAGAAAAATAGCATAGTCAAGGGAAAACACACTAAACAAGAAGATTACATATTGGATAACCACAGTGACTGCATAGAAGCGATGGAAGAAACAGATGCCTATAAATATCTAGGATACAGACAAAAAAATAGGAATAGATAATACAAATCCAGAATGAGATTTTCACTCTGCAGCGGAGTGTGCGCTGATATGAAACTTCCTGGCAGATTAAAACTGTGTGCCCGACCGAGACTCGAACTCGGGACCTTTGCCTTTCGCGGGCAAGTGCTCTACCAACTGAGCTACCGAAGCACGACTCACGTCCGGTACTCTGGAAACATCCCCCAGGCTGTGGCTAAGCCATGTCTCAGCAATATCCTTTCTTTCAGGAGTGCTAGTTCTGCAAGGTTCGCAGGAGAGCTTCTGTAAAGTTTGGAAGGTAGGAGACGAGGTACTGGCAGAAGTAAAGCTGTGAGTACCGGGCGTGAGTCGTGCTTCGGTAGCTCAGTTGGTAGAGCACTTGCCCGCGAAAGACAAAGGTCCCGATTTCGAGTCTCGGTCGGGCACACAGTTTTAATCTGCCAGGAAGTTTCAGATAATACAAATATTAAAGAAGAACTAAAAGAAAAATATAGACAAAGACTATCAAAAACACTGAAAACAGAATTGACAGTAAGAAACAAGACTAAAGCTATAAATACTTATGCTATACCAATATTGACCTACTCATTTGGAGTAGTGAAATGGAGTAACACAGACCTAGAAGCACTCAATACACTTACACGATCACAATGCCACAAATATAGAATACATCACATACATTCAGCAACAGGAAGATTCACATTAAGCAGAAAGGAAGGAGGAAGAGGATTTATCGACATAAAAAACCTACATTATGGACAGGTAGACAATTTAAGAAAATTCTTTATAGGACGAGCATAAACTAGCAAAATACACAAAGCAATCACTCATATAAACACATCGGCTACACCACTACAATTTCATAACCACCTCTACAACCCTTTAGATCACATAACATCAACAGATATGAAGAAAGTAAATTGGAGAAAGAAAATACTACATGGCAAGCACCCGTATCATCTAACACAGCCACACATAGAACAAGACGCATCCAACACATGGCTAAGAAAAGGGAATATATACACTGAGACGGAAGGATTCATGATTGCAATACAGGATCAAACAATAAACACCAGTTATTACAGCAAGCATATTATTAAAGATCCCAACACCACAACAGATAAATGCAGACTTTTCAAACAACAAACAGAAACAGTAGATCACATCACAAGCGGATGTACAATACTAGCAAATACAGAATACCCCAGAAGACATGACAATGTAGCAAAAATAATACATCAACAACTTGCCATACAACATAAACCAATAAAACAACACGTTCCCACATACAAGTATGCACCACAAAATGTACTGGAGAATGATGGATACAAATTATCCTGGAACAGAACCATTATAACAGATAAAACAACACCACATAACAAACCTGACATCTAACTCACCAATAAAAAGAAGAAATTAATATAACTAATCGAAATATCCATACCCAATACAACAAATATACAGAAGAAAACAGGAGAACAAATTGAAAAATACATCCAACTGGTTGAGGAAGTCAAGGTCATGTGGCATCAGGATAAAGTTAACATTATGCCGATTACACTATCAACCACAGGAGTCATACCACACAATATCCACCAGTACTGTAAGACCTTCGGTACCTGCTCCATTGGATTACTTGACTTGTCGCTCTAACGAAGTAGGCAAGTGTCATCAATATGCCTCGTGGTCTTATCGTGGCGTTTTTATCTTCTTCCGTTAGGTCAGACGATAGAAATGCCACTTGCACGCTTAGAGTAGCAGATTGACGGTGACCAACTTTAAAAAGAACTTGATTAATTTTCACACACACTTATTAAAATAATAACAAGCATAAACATTACTTAACTTGATTCTGGGTGCTATTTACAATTGACAGTCTGAAGTTCCTTTGGTATTGGTACGTTAATCTTATTCTCACATGTATCTCTGATACTTGACGAAAGTGTCTATAAATTTATCTTCATGGCTATGTACAGGAATATGGTAATCTTATTAGGCAGAGACTGAAACTTGACTATAGACTGGTACAGACTAATGCAGACTGGTACAGACTTTTGCAGACAAATGCAAACTGATGCAGACTGACCGATCGGAGGTCTGTAAACTCGTTATAATACCTCCCGCGTTCAGGTATCACTGCGTGAGTGTGATCTGCAAGGAGAAAAGATTCTATGTTAGCAGCAATCTCATTGGTTGCGTTACATATTAATATGCGGATCGGCAGAAGCAGAATTTGGTCCATCTCTAAGGCAGCGCCATCTCGTAGTGCGGAGACGGATGAGCGCTGCGCCTGCACTGTTGTGCTAAGCGGGGCGCGCTCTAGTGGGAAAGTTGTGTACGTGCTGACTACGTGGAACTATGTACACAACACAGGGACAGACAGGAAATACACAATAATAACATTAACCAAGGTGTAAAACAAGAATTGAAGTCCAAGAAATAAGTGTTTCGATTGTACAGGGATGTAGACTTCCGCCCCTGCTTTTCAATCTATAGATCGAAGAAGCACTGACGTAAATAATAGAAAGGTTCAGGAGTGGTATTAAAATTCAGGGAGAAAGCTTATCAATGATGACGTTCGCCGTTCTCAGTAAAAAGTAAGGAAGAATTACAGGACCGACTGAATAGAATGACAGTCCAACGAGCACAAGCAATGGATTGAGAGTAAACTGAAGACAGACGAGAGTAATAATTGTGGCTCACGTAGTAGACCAAGTGTACGAATTTTACTGCCGAGAAAGAAAAAACCTCAGGACGGACGAAACAAGGAGGGCTCAAAAACAGATTAGCACTAGAAACGACGGCATTTCTGTCCAAGAGAAGTTTACTACTTTCAAACATTGGCTATAATTTGAGGAAGAAATTTCTGAGAATGAACATTTAGAGCACAGAATTTTATGGTAGCAAATCTTGAATTGTTGGGAAACTGGAAAATAAGAGAGTCGAAGGATTTGAGATGTGGTGCTACAGAAGGACACTGAAGATTAGATTAACTGATAAGGTAAGAAAGATAGAGATTCTCCGCTGGATCGTCGAAGAGAGGAATATGTGGAAATCACTGACAAGACGAAGTCAAATGAGATAGGACCCTAGTTACAACTTCAAAGGATAACGTCTGTGGTACATGAGAGAAGTGTAAAGAGTTTCTTATAAGAAATTATATCATCATACTGAAAAATCACAACTTTTTAAGAGGAAATGATTGAAATTCCTTCTCAGAGTTAATAATCACATGATGAGCAAAATATCTTTTCATCTCAATGGAAGTTGAGAACTTATTTGCTGCTGGAATTTGTAAATCCCTGAAAATTTTGGCTTGAAACAGGATAGATCTGCTTCCAGAAAGGTTGTCGAGAATCATCAGACAAACCGAGAACTGAAACTAACAGTTCCTGGACGAAAGGACACGAGAAAAACTTCCGCGGGAAGATGAAGCAGTTCCGGAGAAAGGAGGAAACAAATGTATCAACAAAATGTTGCTTGCATCATCAAACGCCATGTCAAAACGACAGCCTCTCTCCTTTCCTAAAATCAAACTTATCTAACAGATAGATATTCAGTTTTCTTTTCCACACTTCTCTATATCTCTGTTACAAGTTGCTTGGATTCTTGAGCTGCCTTGCCATCTTCGGGATTGTGTGGATGACATTTTTCCGAAAGTCTGATGGTATGTCTCCAGTTTCATAGATCCTAGTAACCAAGACGTTTAGTTGCAACATTACCCAATAAATTTACAAAACTCTAAGGAATAACATCTACGCCCTTTGCCTTATTTAATCGTTATACTTCTGCAGCTCTGTTAGGCTCTGACTCTAAAGTTTAATTTTCTATGTCTTCCACATCGGCTTCCATTCTTCTTGTATCACCTTGAGACAGTTCTTCTCTTAGTAGAGGTCTTCATTTCAGTTCTGTACGCTCATCTGCTTTTATCCGTGGACTTCCTCTCGCATTCCTAATGTTAAAATCGTTGATTTTAATTTCACTGAAGGTTGTTTTGAATCTTTTATAAGCTGAATCAGTCCTTCACCTCACCATTACTTTTTCCATTTCTTCTCGTTTTTCCTGCAGTAGTTTTTCCTTGGTTTCCCTGCAGTTCCCAATTACTTCGATATGAAGTGACACACGGCTACATTCCTGTTTTTTCCTTAACGTTTTCGTTCCTCCTTCTGTCGTCGATCAGTAGGAGTATTTCTTCTGTTTTCCAAGATTTCTTTGTAGTTACCTTCCTTACACCTATGCTCATGCCTGTCTTCTGTAATTGCCCTTTTTAGAGATGTCCATTCCTCTTCAACTGAACTGCTTACTATCGTATTCATTATGTAGTATCTACGGCCTTAGAAAACTTCAGACACGCCTCATTATTCCTCAGTACTTCAGTATTGCACTTCGTTTTACATATGCTGTTCCGGAAGGCTGAAAGACGAAGAAAATCAGAGTTTTTTATTCACAAATTGTGTATATTCAAATTGACTGGAGAAATAACCCAATGATGTTGCTTCAACATGCACAAAGAATCAGTTAGTTTTCGGCCTTCTTAGAGTCTGTACTCCTTAGTATGAAATTAACGCCTCATGCTGTAGCAAAAAGTGACACTAATATCTTCAAATAGCAGTGACATCAAGGGACGACGACCAGGACGCGAATGATGAGAATACCAGGAAGTGAGTGAACAGTATACAAAGTTCTCTGCTCTTAAACCAAGCTCAGTGGGAGGGGCACCCTATGTGACAAGCAAGGTAGTGCCTCGACGCACGAAAATGTATGGTGACGCTGCAAAAGTTTTCCTGGCATTATACACATGCATGCATTAACAATTTATTAGGTTGGTACCGATTTGAATGGTCTCTTCCTATTGACGTAGAACGCATGGCGTCTAGAAGTCGAGATAGTACGCAGGACTGACCAGACAGCCATTCCGCTGAGGTAAATTTCTCACGTCTCATGGGGCCCGAACAGTGGGATACTTGTTAACATCCTTGATAAGTAGATACTTCCTGCATATCAAGTAGGCACTTGAGAGCAAAGGCCCCGTTGCGGTGGCACACTGTGCACTAAGCCGCGGAAAGCACAAATTCAGGATACTTCGAGCAGCCCGTGGAAATCACTCCAAAATGTCCCCGAATCTGAGGCAAGTTTTCGTGCTGCGACACCACAGTAAACGCGGGATGTCCCAGAATCAGCTTCCTTGTGTGAGAACCTTCCAGCCACCATCCTACATCTTGCACTGCCTGCTTTAATAATGAAAGAAATGCAAGTGAATTGATACGTGGTTCTGAAGCGATATGTACCACTCACGTTACATATGTCTCTTTACATAGTGAATCATACGTTGAAATCCTCATATACTTACTGTGTCTCTTCAACTACTGCCGGCCGGTGTGGCCGAGCGGTTCTAGGCGCTACAATCTGGAACCGCGCGACCGCTACGGTTGCAGGTTCGAATCCTGCCTCGGGCATGGACGTGTGTTATATCCTTGAGTTAGTTAGGTTTAAGTAGTTCTAAGTTCTAGGGGACTGATGACCTCAGATGTTAAGTCCCATAGTGCTCAGAGCCAATTGATTTTCTTCATCTACTGCTCGAAACGTCTTCTTTTATGCCTAAAATATTGTTGCTGCCCTTAGTTTACGTCGATTCCGATAAGAATAATACTATAATTTTATATAGATTCCGATGAGAATAATACTGTAATAAAGTGCTCACGGTAACTCAGCGTCCGTCTTACCTTCCTATTCATGATGAAGCCTGTACCAGTTACATCACTTTCTGGTATATTCGTCTAGCAAAAATCCTTATCTTCTATCCATTTCCGCTCTATATCTAGACTGTGACTTTGCATTTCTCTTTCTATTTTTCTAGGTTTCCTACCACATTCAGAATTCTGACATCGCTAATTCAATCTTCTTCTCATGATCACCACCGTCTTGGTAGCTCCGTCCCATAGATCCGAATGGGGGCAAACAAGAATTTTTTCCCACCAAATAGACCATAATGACTCTTTTTCAATCACAGGTAATATGTCCTGTGTGTCTTTAATGCAGTGGTTTCCACTGCCTTCTGCAGCCTCATGACGTAGATTATTGATGATTATTTCGCCTTTTAGGAAATGTGACTTACCACAAGGGCAAGAGTTTTCCCTGAAACTCTATCCGCTTCTGCATCGTGGTTAGCAAGGCATTTGGCAGAACGAGGAACATCCATTATGCCGAAAGTCTTCAGCCGCTACTGTTTTGGTTAATAGTGAAACATGCTACCCATACATAAAGCGATAACTTATGACCAGTTACAGAGGAATAATACAACTACGGTTTATTAGGTTTGTTACCCTAGTAACTTTTGCTTCGGTGAAAAAATTCTCGCAACAGTTAAGACGCCTGCAATATACAAACACCCAAATGTATAACACAAAAGACAGAGTAAAGCCGCTACTTTCATCTGTATAGGTGGGACAGTGATGTGCCATGGATGCCTTCGCTACAGAAGCACCTGAGCAAAGTGTCTCTCTGCACCGCTTCCATCGAATTCAGTGAAACCATACACGAAGTGCATATCTTGATCAATACATTTATCTGTGTGTCACTGTTGACGTACATTTCATGCACCATGAAAAACAAACACGAGAAAGAACAGAGCGGAGGTGAACGCAAGCTTGATGGTGGGCATTACTACCGCCAACTGCAATTACCCTAAGTGGATGGAACAACTTTGTTTCTATACGACACACAGTGAGAATACTGTCGGCGTTAGCTCTGTTTTGCAGATATTTTCAGTGGAATACAAAGACTGCTGTGGCATAAAGCAATCGAAATGCTATTATGTGTAACGCCCCTCTGGAGACCATGGGTCCCACACACCGAAACACTCAGAAAATATCCGTGAATAATCTCGGAAATGTCGTCAGCGGAGCTCCGGTTCGACATGCATGTTAGTAGTACCAAAGCCATTAGAGCCTAGTAGTGGTCTAGGAAAAACTATAACTCTTTTTAGGTATATAATTCATGTAAAAAACGTCTTAATGACTATTTTACTTCGATAAGTCAAAAGTCCCTTGAATCCATTAACATCAAACATGAGATGACCGAAACAAAGAGAGACTGAAATATGCCATTGTTAAATACCTCTAAGATAATGAGTGAGTAGTTCCTCCATAGAATCGGCGAGGAAAGTAATATATGGCAAATAGTGACAAGAAGAAGGGACAGGATGATAGAACACCTCTTAAGACATCAGGGAATGACTTCCATGGTACAAGAGGGAGCTGTAGTCGGTAAAACTGTAGAGCAAGACCAGACAGAGAATGGGATACATCCCGTGAATAAATGAGGACTTAGGTTGCAAGTGCTAATCTGAGATGAAGAACCTGGCTCAGGACAGTTATTCGTCGCGGTGCGTATCAAACCATTGAGAAGACTGATGACTCAAAAAAGGTGTGGTGATAGAAGGGATTTACAGGCCCATTTCACTACTGACATAAGGTCCCAAAATTTTAGAGAAATTCATGTATTCTAGAATACTTTCCCGCCTGAGTAACAACAGTAGCCCCAGTAAATCACTGTTTGGATTTCAAAAGAGTTGCTCAATTGAGAATGGGATTTACACATTCACTCACAAAATTTAACTTGCACTAAGTAACTAAATAGCTCCGAGTGGTATTTTCTGTAACCCATTTAAGCCATTTGACTGTCAATCACAATATTCTCCTGGCTACACTGGGGCACTATGGAGCGGATGGTACAACCAACCAGATAGTAACGTCATATCTAATTAAAAGAAAGCAGTAAATTATACTTAACAATTCAACCAGTGTAAGCAGGGGAGAGTCTTGTGACTGGGGTTTTATAAGGCTCAGTGCTAGGTCCACTACTGTGAACGATCTGTTGCCTAACATATAACTAGTAGAATTGAAACACGTACATAGTAAATAATGTTCCTAAATTTATGATGAGTTATTTTGTGCAAATGTTGCCAGTCCCAATTTTAAAAAGCACAACACATTTAATTCTGTATATCTGGAGGTACTACACCAATGATAAGTGTAACACATGCTGAGAATATAATAATCAGGGTGGAATAGCCCAAAATTTTAGATGTTCACACTACTGTTTAAACTGCGAAAACCACATTTTGGAACTCCTAAAACAACTTAGTTCAGCCACATTTGCTCTTAGAATCATTGCAAATCGTGGGGAGAGACAAATCAGGGAGCTGGCATATTTTGCGTATTTTCATTCAACAATGTTAAATGGAATAATATTCTGGGCTAATTGTTCTTTAGTAAAGAAAGTGCTCATTGCTCAGAAATTTGCTGCAAGAATAATATGTGGTACCCACGCATGATAGTCTTGTACACATGTATTTAAGCAGTTAGTCATTTTACTACTGCTTGACAATATTTTTAACCCTCGTGAAATCTGTTGTAGATATGCCACTGCAGTTCAAAATGAAAATTGACTTATATAGTTACAATACTAAAAGAGAAAATGAGATTCATTACTCAACACTAGAGCTGCCTTTAGCACAAAAAGAGACGCATAATGCTGCCACCAAACTTTTTGAACACCTATCCAAGGATGTAAGCGCCGCCTGGCAAGCAACAAAATTAAATTTGAAAACAAATTCGAAAAGTGTCTCTTTGAAGACTCTTTCTGTTCCGTAAAAGAAATTCTAATTTTGTAATGTGTTAAAAGATGATGGGTTAGAATTATTAACTGACAACAGCACCAAGGAAAAAGTTGTAGACGATCAGCATGTAGCGATTTTTACGTACACTA
Organism: Schistocerca piceifrons; assembly: GCF_021461385.2. Classification (NCBI taxonomy): domain Eukaryota; kingdom Metazoa; phylum Arthropoda; class Insecta; order Orthoptera; family Acrididae; genus Schistocerca; species Schistocerca piceifrons. The sequence goes on along the minus strand of NC_060138.1, from coordinate 159,036,481 downwards.
CTGGCCATTAAAATTGCTACACCACGTAGATGACGTGCTACAGGCTCGAAATTTAACCGACAGGAAGAAGATGCTGCGATATGCAAATGAGTAGCTTTTCAGAGCATTCACACAAGGTTGGCGCCGGTGGCGACACCTACAACGTGCTGACATGAGGAAAGTTTCCAACCGATTTCTCATACACAGACAGCAGTTGACCGGCGTTGCCTGGTGAAACGTTGTGGTGGTGCCTCGTGTAAGGAGAAGCAATGCGTACCATCACGTTTCCGCCATTGCGGTTTATCCTATCGCGACATTGCTGCCCGCGTTGTTCGAGATCCAATGACTGTTAGCAGAATATGGCATCGGTGGGTTCAGGAGGGTAATACGGAACGCCGTGCTGGATCAAAATGGGCTCGTATCACTAGCGGTCCAGATGACAGGCATCTTATCCGCATGGCTGTAACGGATCGTGCAGCCACGGCTCGATCCCTGAGTCAACAGATGGGGACGTTTGCAAGACAACAACCATCTCCTCGAACAGTTCGACGACGTTTGCAGCAGCATGGATTATCAGCTCTGAGACAATGGCTGCGGTTACCCTTGACGCTGCATCACAGACAGGAGCGCCTGCGATGGTGTACTCAACGACGAATCTGGGTGCACGAATGGCAAAACGTCATTTTTTCGGATGAATCCAGGTTCTGTTTACACCATCGTGATGGTCGCATCCGTGTTTGGTGCCATCGCGGTGAACGCACATTGGAAGCGCGTATTCGTGATCGACATACTGCCGTATCACCCGGCGTGATGGTATGGGGTGCCATTGGTTACACGTCTCGGTCGCCTCTTGTTCGCACTGACGGCACTTTGAACAGTGGATGTTACATTTCAGATGTGTTACGACACGTGGCTCTACCCTTCATACGATCCCTGCGAAGCCGTCCGCGGTGGCCGAGCTGTTCTATTCGCTTCAGTCCGGAACCGCGCGACTGCTACTGTCGCAGGTTCGAATCCTGCCTCGGGCATGGATGTGTGTGATGTCCTTAGGTTAGTTAGGTTTAAGTTGTTCTATGTTCTAGGGTACTGATGACCTTAGCAGTTAAGTCCCATAGTGCTCAGAGCCATTTGAACCAATTTTTTTTTTTATCCCTGCGAAACCCTACATTTCAGCAGGATAATGCACGACCGCATGTTGCAGGTCCTTTACGGGCCTTTCTGGGTACAGAAAATGTTCGACTGCTGCCCTGGCCAGCACATTCTCCAGATCTCTCACCAATTGAAAACATCTGGTCAATGGTGGCCGAGCAACTGGCTCCTCACAATACGCCAATCACTACTGTTAATGAACTGTGGTATCGTGCTGAAGCTGCATGGGCAGCTGTACCTGTACACACCATCCAAACTCTGTTTAAGTCATTGCCCAGGCGTATCAAGGCCGTTATTACGGCCAGAGGTGGTTGTTGTGGGTACTGATTTCTCAGGATCTATGCACCTAGATTGCGTGAAAATGTAATCACATGTCAGTTTAGTATAATATATTTGTCCAATGAATACCCGTTTATCATTTGCATTTCTTCTTAGTGTAGCAATTTCATGGCCAGTAGTGGATGAATGTGTAACGCGAATGTAAAATGACTTGTACCGCACTATTACGATTAATCGTGCAGATGATCACGTCGGTGACGTGTGGAGAGCCTATACATATAGGAGCTGTCGGCTGGAGTGGTGGCCCTGAAGCTGCAGTCCCGCTGCCGGAATCAAGGCCACGACGACGCGACTCCCCGCCTATCAGGCTGGAAGCGCCCGGCCGCGTCTCGTCTGGGGCGCACCCCACTGTTCGTCAGGCGGCCGGTTCGATAACGATTTCTGTTTTCCTCCCTGCTCCTCTATCCCCTGCATCAGCCGGAGAGAAAATCAAGGGAATTTTCAATTAAAGCGCAGGCGTGCCCGGCCCGATAAAAGAATAGGCGCCGCGCGGCTGATTGTCTTTATTAATGGCGAGCGTCGCATTCATTTGCATGTAATGCGCCGCGCAAGGAGGCTGCCTTCGCGGGACGGGCCGAGCCGCGCCAGCCACCTGCGTAGGGACGCCGGGCCACGCCGCTGTTGGGACCGACACCAGCTGATGGACGCCGCGGCGTGTCTTCTGACATTTTTACACAGCAGCAACAGTCCAGATCGCAGTTCAACCGAGACCGGTCTATAAACTGCTTTCCTCCTCACTTTACACTGGTGTCATGACACTTACTTCTCTGTACCTGTGCCTTCTACACCTGTCTTCTAAAGTTATGGTAGAACAAATAAGCCCTCGGTCACAAATATTAAGTCAAAAGTTGACCAGGTTTCGACGCTACTACGAGCGTCGTCTTCAGAATTAAACTAACTGTTCTAAAACGTAATAGGTATATAAGACATTAATAAACTAAAGTGTGTACTGACTAGAAAGAGATGCAGTACTTACAAGTCACATTCTAAAAAAAGAATCTAAGCCGGAAAGGCGACGTCATGAAAAGTTGTAAATAAAATAACATGGCGATCCGGTGAGGTCAGTTTTGTTGCAACCCGTGTTCACTCAGGTACGAGTAGCACTTAGCGGCTCGCCATGTTATCTTATTTACAACTTTTCATGACGTCGCCTTTCCGTCTTAGACCTTAGATAATTTTTTTTTTTTAAGAAGTGACTTGCAAGTACTGCATCTCTTTCCAGTCAGTACACACTTTAGTTTATTAACGTCTTATATACCTATTACGTTTTATAACAGTTTAATTCTGAAGACGACGCTAGTAGTAGCGTCGAAACCTGGTCAGTTCTTGACTTAATATTTGTGACTGAGGGCTTATTTGTTCTAATATAATTCTGACACGGTCACTGAACCTTAGCAGCTATGTTCAAAGGTTTGTCTTCTAAAGCGTTAAAAGTAACGAGAATGGAGACACAAACCCGGTTTTCTTTCCCACGGACGAAAATAAGCACTTCTCACACCTCTGTTTCTTTCTTTATTCAACGAGCAGTATTTATTGTTCTCCAGTTACCTTGCTATCGATTTCAAATCCACGTAGATTCAGGACCGTATGTAAACAAAAGTTTTTATTTTTTCTTTAATTTTCATGTTGGTTTGATGCGGTCCGCAACTGCTACCTCTCCTGTGTCAAATTCTTCATCTCAAGGCATCGCTTTCAACCGATGTGCTCGATTATTCGTTCTATACAATATACGCACGGTTTCAACGCTTTACGTACCATGACGTATTAAATTGATAGTTCGTTAATTTTCCCACCTGTTAGCAACTGATTTCTTTGGAATTAGAATTACTACATTCTTCTAGAAGTCTGAAGGTATTTCGCCTCTCTCATATAACGTGCACACCAGATGGCCGAGTTTTGTCATGGCTGCCTCTCCCAAGACTATCAGTAGTTTCTCCCCTACACTCGGAGCCATGTTTCGACTTTATTCATCTAGGTCCACTTCTCTTTCTATATCACTTTCAAGTCAATCTCCCCTGCACAGACCCTCTACATACTGCATCCACCTTTCTGGTTTCCCTTCTGTACTTAGGTCTGGCTTTCCATTTAAGCTCTTGATATACAGTTGCTTCTCTTTCCCCCAAAGACCTCTTTAGTTTTCCTGTAGGTGGTATCTATCTTTCCCCTATTGAAATATGCTTCTAAATCGTTACGTTTGTCCTCTAGCCACGTCTTCTTGCACCGTGGAAGTTATTCCCTACTCCCTCCCATGTTTTAACGCAGGTCCTACCATCCTAGTCCTTCTACTCAGTGTTTTCCACAAAATCATTTCATGACCAGTTCTATGGACCAACTCTTGTCTATGCAGTTTATTTAATTTTCAACAGCCTTCAGCAGTGCCACATCTCAAGAGCTTCGATTTCTTTTTATTTTCAGCATTTTTCACTGTCCATGATCTACTTTCATACAATAGTTCCTAACGTACATTTTTACATACTGCTTCTTCAAACTAAGGCCCAGGTGTGGTAATGCAAGACATATTAATGACGAAAGCATGCTTCACTTAGTCTGTTTCTTGTACTGCCCCTCTTTGTTCCTCCAACATACCTTATTTTGGCCAAGGAGATAGCATTTCTTTATTTCTAGTGATGCGTAGTAGCCTATATTTAACTGTCCAGAAATCATTATTTTATTTTTATTTCACTTCACTGACGACTGCAGTATCTATGTAAAGCCTTGCATTTCACTTTTGAGATTTCTTTACTTTCCTACCACGTTCAGAAATCTGACAGTAGAAAAGACAATGTAAATTGTCTCGGTCTAATAAATATCATCCCATTTGACTTTGAAATCGATATCATCTAAACTAGGAAACATGCTATGTGGGTAAAGGCAATGAAATAAAATGACAGCAACAACAACTATTTACTTTACTTCGTTATTTATTTCTTTTTGCTTGCTTATTTATATAATTTGACCCGATTAGTCATTAGGCACTCTCTTATATTGGATCAAGGTTTCACACAGACAGAGCCCTTTTTACATCATAGTTTCTTCAAAAAAATTAAAATTTTCGTATGGTATGAAAATGAAATGCGCGGCTGAAACTGCAATGTCAGTGAATAATACTGTGAAGTAATAAAGTTAATGCCGGTAGTACCCAGACTACTGCACCTGCTGCCACCAATAGTGATAACAGTGTGTGGGGGGGACGGGGGGGGGTGCCCCAAGGATCAGTGTTGGAGCCACTCTCTATCCTTATTTATATAAATGATATACCCTCTAGTGTTACGGGTAACTCTAAAATATTTCTGTTTGCTAACGACACTAGCTTGGTAGTAAAGGATTTTATGTGCAACATTGGCCCTGTTTCAAATAGTGCATGGCATGTAGAAAATAAACTTACCCTAAATCACAGTAAGACTCAGTTTTTGCAGTTTCTAACACGCAGTTAACAAAACCTAACGTTATAATTTCACAGAATGGGCATATGATTAGTGAAACTGAACAGTTCAAATTTCTAGGTTTTCAGATAGATAGTATACTGTTGTGGAAAGCACACGTCCGGGATCTTGTTCAAAGCCTTAATGCTGCCATTTTTACTGTTAGAACGGTATCTGAAGTGAGTGATCGTTCGGCACGAAAATTAGTCTACTTTGCTTATTTCCATTCGTTTATGTCATATGGTATTATATTTTGGGGTAACTCTTCCCATTCTAAAATGATATTTTTGGCTCAGAAAAGAGCGGTTCGGGCAGTAAGTGGTGTAAGTTCACGAACCTCTTGTCGGCCACTGTTCACGAGTCTGGGTTATCCTTACTGTCATTTCTTGTTAACAATATTAGCTTATTCCCAAGATTCAGCAGATTTCACTCAATTAATACTCGGCAGAAATCAAACCTGCATTTGGATCGGACCTCCTTAACTCTTGTGCAGAAAGGTGTGCAGTATATTGCTGAATCCATTTTCAATAATTACAAAATCTTAGCAGTAATCCACGCGCTTTCAAATCGAAACTGAAGAGCTTCCTCATGGGTCACTCCTTCTTTTCTCTCGAGGAGTTCCTCGAAAAATTAAGCTGATTCTTCTTGTACTGTTAATTGCGTTTATTTAAACTTATGGATTGACTTTCTTTCGGTTTCATAAACATTTTATTTTTATCTGTTATTACTTTTATGTTGTAATTTCATGTACTGACATGTTCCGTGACCTTGGAGATTTGCTCCTCAATTTGATCCTACGGAACCTGACACGTAAATAAGTAAATAAATAACAACAATAATGATAGTGGCAGACATAAAAGGAATTTATAGGTGTATATAGATTTTTTTTCTGATACAGTGAGTTCTGAAAAAGGAAATTTAAGGAGACTGCACTAGCTAGGAATAGCAAAGAAAAGGAGGAAGGTCTTCTTGGAGAGAAGGATACACAGAGATAACGATGGCGTACAAGGAGATTGGTAATCCTTATTTTTGCTATAGTAGGTATGTCATTAACTGCCTTCTAAGGCCGGCCGAAGTGGCCGAGCGGTTAAAGGCGCTACAGTCTGGAACCGCACGACCGCGACGGTCGCAGGTTCGAATCCTACCTCGGGCATGGATGTGTGTGATGTCCTTAGGTTAGTTAGGTTTAAGTAGTTCTAAGTTCTAGGGGACTTATGACCACAGCAGTTGAGTCCCATAGTGCTCAGAGCCATTTGAACCATTTGCCTTCTAAGTCTGGAGGTGTTTCATAAGGGCGTCCAGGTGGAGGAGGGATATGAGAGTGTTCGTTGATAAGACAGTGGAGAAGACAAAGGGTATGGAAGTCTCTGCACTTGTCTGCACGGAGGCACGGTAGCTGCACATATACCCAGGAAATACGGTCAAAGAGTAGAACTTCGCAGATGTAAGGAACACAGGCACTGATGACTAGTTACTGGCACCGTTAGCTTTCCTAAGAATCGGTAATTGGAAATATAAGTGTTTGTGCAAGTTTCTTTTTCGGGTAAAGAACGAACAGCTTTTTCCGTTTTTGTAGGGCATGGAGAGATGCTGCTGTCTTATTGTACATTGCAGCTACGTGCACAGTCCAATTCAGATTCTCATCTATTATTACTCCTAGACTTTTTTCTGGAGGAGAGAAGTAGATATTTGTCTCGCTTATGTTTAAAGATTAAAGATACTAAGGGAATTCCCTGTGAAAAGTGTTACAAACTGATGCAACTCTTCATTTGTCGTCCACCGTAAGCATACATGTTACGAGATGATGACAGCACGGGGCAGTTACTACTCTTTCCAGGACTCGATACAGCTACGGACGTAGTTTCCAATTTATTTATTTCTTTTGACTATCCATGGCTGGGAATTTCTGTTGAATCTTTCGTATGAATTACTCATATTTTCTGATTGTTGTTGTTTTGCTAGTAGTAGTCTTTAATCTGAAGACTGGTTTGATGCAGATCTAGAAATTGGTCTATCCTGTACACACCTAGGGAGGTGGCGCAGTGGTTATCACATTGGACTCGCAACTGGGAGGACGACACTTTGAATCCAGGTCTATTCTAATTGGACTATCCTAATTTAGGTTTTCCCTGATTTTCCAAAATCTATCGAGGAAAATTCCGGGGATATTCATTTGAAAAAGCGCTACCGATTATCTTTCCCATCCTTGAAACAAACCCAGTTTGTGCTCCGTCTCTAGTGGCTTCGTTATCGACCGAACTTTAAACCCTAATCTTCCTTCTTTCCATTTTAACCGACACCATTATCTTCATTTCCATATCCACACCAACTGGAACCTGTTTATTGCAGTCAAACATCGTTCCACACATTTCCCTATGTTACCAAATTAACTATTGCTTGATACATAATTTGCGTGCTATCAACTTTTCCCTTATTTTAGTTTCGCTATGCTACTCTAATGTTTCAGACTTCATACAAACTGTGCTGCATATTTTTCGGGTCAATCTCTTCTAGAAGAAAGAATATAGGGGACAAGTGGCTTAGCCACAGGCTGAGGAATTGTTTCAGAATGTATATTTCACTCTGCAGGGGAGTATCCATATTGTTGCACGATATCCTTTATTCTAGGATTGCTGGTACCATCCTGTATTTGGAAGAGGTTCTAATGATTTTGAAAAGTGAACCTAATGTCCGCAATTTCGCTTGACTTAGTTCTAATCACTACAGTATCTGTGTCTCATGTTTATTGACGTCCACTTTATAATATATTTTCAAGAGAGCATCATCCCGTTCAGCTAATCTTCCGACTCACTTGCCGTCTCTTATAGAACTACAATGCCAATGGAACACATTAAAGTTTTGATTTCTACTCGTTGAACTTAATTTTTTTTTCTGAAAGTCTCCTCGTTGTGTTTAGATTATTTTATTCTTGAGTACTAGAGTAGTAAAACTACCATAAGCTGTCATAAGTAAGCGTAGACTACGGTAGTTCTGATCGTAGCTGCCGGCATTTTGGCCGAGCGGTTCTAGGCGCTTCAATCTGGAACCGCGCGACCGCTACGGTCGCAGATTCAAATCCTGCCTCGGATATTCTGATGTCCCCTTAGGTCAAGTTAGGTTTAAGTAGTTCTAACTTCTAGTATGGGACTGATGACCTCAGATGTTAACCCCATAGTGCTCAGAGCCATTTAAACCCTTTTTTTCTAGTAGCTTTGATCAGCTGAGGTACTCATGTTACCTCTATGGTAGGTGTGTTGCGTACCTATCGGGCGTTATCACATAACGAGCGCTTTCTATTCGTAAGCGATCAGTATCTCACACGTTCCCCTAGAAGCCGGAAGTGGTGAACTGTCTAGAAACTAAGCGAGGATATACGTATAAATGGCCATGTAACTTTCCACAAAGTAAGTGCGGTCATGTGACTTGTGGAACATTTTTGTTCTACGTAGTTTTCCTTCTGTCTGTTATTTAAAAATAAACAATACTTTTAACAAAATTGCAATTGTCAACATTTAATTTAGGTTTTATACGAAAATTGTTGATTTGCAACATGATAGAGAGATGTAGCAAAAATGAAGGAACGATACGGATTTATCGTATACTGCCAGAAAACGCCACTTCCTAATAAAATGTAGCCGGCCGAAGTGGCCATGCGGTTCTAGGCGCTGCAGTCTGGAACCGTGAGACCGCTACGGACGCGGGTTCGAATCCTGCCTCGGGCATGGATGTGTGTGATGTCCTTACGTTAATTAGGTTTAACTAGTTCTAAGTTCAAAATTATATAAACATATTCATAAAAAACTTTCGCAGTTATCGATATTAGCAGGAAGCTGTTGCGTTTGATCGCAATGAAGAATATTCTACTGAGTACAAAATAACAATAATAATTATATGGATTTTCTATGTTTGTGCACGTAAACTGTAGGCTACTTGCATCGAAGGTAGCTGCTTTGATGACATAAAAGCACAGAAGTTATCGATCAACTAGATTTTATTACCTATAAAATTCACTAATAAACTTTAATGCTGTAAAATACACAATGGACTAACACTAAATGGTGTGCGGTTCTAACTTTGTGCGAAACACACAATCAAGCAAACAAAAAACAAGAAGAAATAGTCGGTTCCCAGTTTCTCTCTTACAGATTCATTTACGTTTCTTTCTCTACCAACACTACCAATAGTACCGATAATTCTTCCATTTATTACTCCTCTACCAAAACTACCAGACTGTAGTATCGGTAGAGCACGACTCTATCTAGTACCCATCTAAGAAAGGACTGCAATCTAGGAGACTGTCAAGCAGTGTAGTTTAGTGTAATACTGCCCACGCTGGTGGCTGGAATCCTACCGTGTTCTTTCGGTGAGGTGTAGGCGTTGCGGGTGGCTGGACTTGGGGGCCGTCAGGCGCTGCGGCGACAGCAGCGGGTGTGCGCCGCTGGACCGGGCCGGGATGTGCCGGGCGGAGCTAATCGCCGCGGAGAGTGCAAAACTCTTGGCTTATCGCGCGGGCAGGCGCGCGCGGCTAATGCTCTTACGTCTTGTTTGCGGCCATTCATCAGGCTGCCGCGGCCGGCGGTAATCGAGTGACCGTATGCGGGCGCGCGGCCCGCGTGCTTTATCTGCGTCTTGGACTTGGACAGGTGCGCCGCCTTGGCGCCTCTGTTTACCCGCGCATCCGGCCGGCCCTCAATTACGCCGACGGGTCAGCACTCAGCCGCGCCCACCCCGAGTTATCGCGCTGTCAGCCGCAGCGGCGCGCGTCACGCTGCGCGACCCCAACTTGACGGCTCTCCATTTGTTGCCGAAATTCTTGGTCGCCGTCCGCTACTTGCGGTAGGGGGTTTCATATGTGGACAAAATCCGTCAGCCTCTGCATGACCGGAAGCAGAGGCAAAAACGAAACTCGTCAAGCTTGAAAACTCTTGGATCTTTTACACGGTGAAACACATCGATCAAACACCTATGTAATTGACTTTTATTCCCACGTCAGTTACTTGCAGTTACCTATACTAAAGGATGAGGCTATTTGTATACAAGGGGGGGGGGGCTACAACGAAATGTAGACAAACTTGCAAATTATTAGTGCTTGGTGGAAAGAGTCGCAGCTGACACTAAAAACTAACAAGTGTAATAGAATGCGTGTAACAGGCGAAATGATCCATTAGCCTTTGACTGTGGTATCGATCACTGCACTCACGCCTACCCTTCAGATGTCAGACACTCAGATCGGTACCAAACGTTGTGTCGATAGAATATAAATCAAAACATCGATAAATAGTTCGTGCTGGGTGCTGTCGCCCTCTAGAACGTATGTAAACTGTAATTAAAATTAACACCAGAACTACAGAGTGAGGACAAGTGTATCTGTGAGCAGTTTATCTGAAGGTCTCTCATAGGTAAGGTGGTAGAGCGTCATTCATCATACTAGAAGTTTCGAACTCGATTCCCATTAATGACGATGTTTTCTTGTACCGTTCCGCGTGAAACGGGAGAATATTTTCCAGACGTGTAAAAGGACGTTTCGCATTTTGTAGCAATGTTCTTTAGGCAATCTGCTTTCATTTCGTTAGTTGAAAGTAGCAAACCCGAAGAGTATATTTGTAAAAATAGGTGCGGTGTTATCAATACAAATGCACTCTATAGGTTTGCTGCTTTCAACTAACGAAGCGAAAACAGACTGCCAAAACAACAATGCTACAAGAAAAAAAAAACCGGCGTCAGTCGGGTCTGAACTTGGGACCTTCTGTATGACAACTTTTATTCCCACGTTAGTTACTTGCAGTTTTGTATTTTTTTAATTTTTAATTAATTAATTAATTAACCGCTACGGTCGCAGGTTCGAATCCTGCCTCGGGCATGGATGTGTGTGATGTCCTTAGGTTACTTAGGTTTAAATAGTTCTAGGTTCCAGGAGACTGATGACCTCAGATGTTAAGTACCATTGTGCTCAGAGCACTACGGTCGGAGGAAGGCAAAGGCAAACCACCTCCGCTAGGACCTTGCCTAGTACAGCGGTGCGGGTCTCCCGCATCGTCTCCTAAGCTTTGCCAAGGAGTATGGGACTTCATCATCATCACAGGATCACAAGGCTGCGCTCGCCATCTCTTCTGACACCTCAAGCGGCAACTCGTACACATGGACCGCCGTCTGGCCGGGACCTGCAAGTTCCACTTTCACAGGGCTAATGTGTCCATCCGAATACCTGAAGGTCGTTCGTCATTTTGAGAATCTTTTCACATGCCGCGTCATCCACCAGTTTCACGTAGACCACGATTCTCTATTAGGTCGTCATAATCGATGTGCACGTCATCTCACAAGTACTGTTCACTTTCTAATGCGTATCCGTTAGCAAAACTAAACTTCAGTGTCGACTTTCACCATGAATGTGTTATGGTGCGTCGAAGGAAGTAAGCTGCACGGAGCCGGCGGTAAACCACAACACCGCGCGCGCTCTACCGCGGCCGGGTAAACAGGTCGTCCGAGCCGCTACCCTACCATTTGGCTATCCGATCACGACTCACTGCCAGAGCAAAAATTCCATATGAAGTCAAACCTACTACTTGTACTTGTACATCCATTATGTATATTCCCGTAACAGGGAAGACATTTTATTTGAACGTTGCTTGCCCGGTGTCGGCGAATTAATATGATATTGCAGTGCCTGTATTAATCCGAATAGCGTTAATAACTTACAATAATTCTAGTAATAGACAGCAGCTGATAGACGCGATAGAAGTTAGTGAATTCAACACAATGTTCGTTCAGTTTGGCCACAGTTATCTTACTAGTGCGATTACTCGTGCAGTGACTTCATGAATAAGAAGCGGGTTACATTACTGCATGTTGAGTATGCTGCAATCGAGTCATAGCATCAGCCCGTAGTCATGAATACACTCTTAAGGGACTCTTGACACTGCCGGCCGGTGTGGCCGTGCGGTTAAAGGGGCTTCAGTCTGGAACCGCGTGACCGCTGCGGTCGCAGGTTCGAATCCTGCCTTGGGCATGGATGTGTGTGATGTCCTTAGGTTAGTTAGGTTTAATTAGTTCTAAGTTCTAGGCGACTGATGACCTTAGAAGTTAAGTCGCATAGTGCTCAGAGCCATTTGAACTCTTGACACTGTGGACTTAAAATCTTGAAATGAGGGACGTTTTCTAAAATGGAGAGCTCCTTTGTCTTATTGAACTATTATTCTTCTCTGATCCTCATCGATGCGTTCCTCTGATATTCGGAACCTCACACAGTTTACGCTGAGGTGAAAAAAGCCATGGGATACCTCCTAAGATTGTGTCTGACCTCATTCTGCACAACGTATTGAAGCAGCTCGACGTGACGTGGTCAAAACAAGTCTTTGAAAGTCCCCAGCAGAAATATTGAGCCACGCTGTCGCTGCAGCCGCCCACACAGCGAAAGAGTCACTGTACAGGATTTAGCGCAAGAACTGACCTCTCGATTATTCCCCACAAATGTCCGATGGAATTCCTTCCGAACGATCTGGGTGGCCAAATCATTCGCTCGAACTGTCCAAAATGTTGCTCATTATCACCCATAAGAATTCCATCGTTGTGTGGGAACATGAAGTCTATGAATGGCTATAAATGGTCTCCAGGTAGCTCAGCACAACCATTCCCAGTCAACGATCGGTTTAGTTTGACCAGAGGACCCAGTCCATTCCATGAAAACACAGCCCGCACCATTATGGAGCCACCAACAGCTTTCACACGGCCTTGTTGACAACTTGGGTCCACGGCTTCGTGGTGTCTGTGTCACACTCGAAACTTATCATGTGCTCTTACCAACCAAAATCGAAACTCATCTGACAAGGCCACGGTTTTCCAGGCGTCTAGGGTCCAACCCTTCCCGTGAGATGACCGAAGTTAAGCGCTGTCGGGCGTGGTCGGCACTTGGATGGGTGACCATTGGGGCGGCCATGCGCTGTTGCCATTTTTCGGGACGACACGGCGGTCGGATGGTCCCGGTAGGTCACTCGTGGCCTGAAGACGGAGTGATAGGGCCCAACCCATGTGGTCACGAGCCCGGGAGAGGCGCTGTATGCGGTGTCGTGCTGTCAGCAGAGGCACTCGCGTCGGTCGTGTGCTGCCGTAGCCCATTAACGCCAGATTTCGCCGCAATGTCCAAACGGATGCGCTCGTCGTATGCCGCACGGCAATCTCTGCGGATTTCAGGCTGCTTTGCTTTCTGTTGACACTCACAATTCCATGCGAACGACGATGCTCTAGGTCGTTACGTGAGGGCCGTCGGGCACAATTTTGACATTGTGGACTTCGTAATATTGGATTCCCTAACAATTTCCGGAACAGAATGTTCCATGCATCTAGCGTCAAGCATTCCGCGTTGAAAGCCTGTTAATTCCCGTAGTGCGCCATAGTCACGTTTTCACATGAATCAGCTGAGTACAAATGACAATTCCGCCAAGCCACTGCCCTTTTATACCTTGTGTCTGTGATAATACCACTATCCGTATGCATGCATATCGCTATCCGATGACTCAGTGTATATCCACATCTCGTGTTCTTTCACCACTTCTTTGGCTTTATCTTTTTGAATGACAGTAAGTAAATGAAAATATACTTCGAAACGTCGGCCTTTGCCACTGTTCACCTAATTTTTTACAATACTCTAAATGTGTATTACCTAAGAGGTGATCATAAGTGATAGCAAACGTAGCAGCAGCAGTGATGAGGTTAGAATTCTGGACAGTCTGAGAGTCTCTGGTCCCACAGCTGGCATGTGTTATTGATAAGAGATGCGGGACGGCCGATATTGATATGGATGGGAGGCTGGATGGGTGACGGAGTGGCCAGGGACAGGGACAGCTGGCCGCTGGATGGATGGGCCCGCAGGGAGGCGGCTGCCGCCCGCTGCTGAGAAAGGGAGCTCTGGCCGGGGCGCCGTGGTGCCGACAGGGGCACTCCTGCTTCTTACGCTGCGTAGACGGCGAATTAACAGCTTCCCCATTTGCAGCCGTACAACTGTTGTGGGAGCACATCGCTAGTATGTGGCGTCATAAGAGGTCCGGTTATTGATACAGTGTACTGGTAACAAGGTGGACTCTGTGTGGAGCTAAATGTATCAACCGCATGTACACAAAAAGTGAAGTAGTAATCACAACGAATGTTATGAATATACTACAGCGCATATTCACATATAGGTACCTTAAAGAACGCATCATTTATGCTACGAGTAATTCGCTGTTAGCTCAACATCACTTACATGGAGAGCGAACCGCTGCTAACCCAGTGCATACGATCGGGGAGAGAGTCTCACACATGCAGTCCCACTTCAGGTTTTCAAATGTGCAGACCTACAGTTCCATAGAGGAGGTAACCCGTGACCAATCTATAGGGCTCTGCACCGATACAATCTAGGGAACACGACCGCACTAAAGTCTTCAGTAAATAAATGATAAATGATCAACAGTGTGGTGCAGCAAACACAAGCAGACACTTTCGATCCATCTACCGATTATTCTTCACCGTTAGTATTCCAAGTGTTAAACGATCTTGTCAACTACACTGCTCAAAATAATTAGGGAAACATGACTTCGGGCATCTGCCATACTCTATTAAGCAATTATTGAAGACTGAGTAAGTTACCAAATTATACCTTTATCTTTCACAAATTAGGGACTTAAACATCATTGAAACTTCTTGGCAGATTAAAACTGTGTGCCGGACCGAGACTCGTACTTGGGACCTTTGCCTTTCGCGGACAAGTGCTCCACCAACTGAGCTACCCAAGCACGACTCACGTCCCGCCCTCACAGGTTTACTTCTGACGGTATCTCGTCTCCTACCTTCCAAACTTTACAGAAGCTCTCCTTTGGAAGGTAGAAGACGAGATACTGGCAGAAGTAAACCTGTGAGGGCGGGGCGTGAGTCGTGCTTGGGTAGCTCCGATGGTAGAGCACTTGCCCGCGAAAGGCAAAGGTCCCGAGTTCGTGTCTCGGTCCGGTACACAGTTTTAATCTGCCAGGAAGCTTTATATCTTCCTGCAGAGTGAAAATCTCATCCTGGATAAACATCATTACATACTCAATCATTTAATGGTGGACAGGTGTCTAAAACAAAGTGGAAACAATCAACTTCAAACTGGGTGTTTTTAATTGGACTTTCAGTGCTTCAATAACGTCCGTGCCTTGTGTGAGCGTTTATCACAGCCTCACACCTACGAGGAATTTTGTGTAGAAATATGCAGAGGTCACCTGCGGTACCTGTTCTCATTCTTCAATGAGAGCCCTTGAGAGTTCTTGGAGAGTCTCTGGTAGAAAAGGACGACTACGAACACGCCTGTAAAATATTTCCTACACATGGTCGATTAGGTTTAGCCCAGGACTCACCGCTGGCCATTCCGTTATCTCAAAGCTCATGCTCCGCAAGACGTCCCTGGCGAAGGCCGCCACATGGCCCCTGGGACTATCGTGCATGAGAAGGAATTCAGGGCAACCACAGTGAGCAGCAGCCATCACATGGTGGAACAAGATCTGTTCGATGTAGTGTCTGGCGGTAATGCGACAATGAGCAGCAACAAGATCCGTACGGCTGTCAACACTGACGCCTCCCCAAATTATAAGAGAACTTTGGCCGGTACCACTCACGACGGCGTCTCCACACACCAACAGGCCGTCACCTTGCGTCAGAGGAAATCTGCAATCGCCCATTGATAACACGTTTCGTCAGTGAGAAAGTCGCCAGTTGACATGGGAAATGAATATATTCTGTGCTTTAATAGGTGTTCCATTTACTCAATCATTACGTAAAGATTAGTTGGGTGGATAGTCACTGATTTTATTATGATTCTAGCACGATGAAGTGGGCTGACCATGTTGCTTCTCGTAAGCCGAGGATGTGTTTGTGAACTAGCTGCTGATTTACTGAGTTCGCGTGGAATCCGAGTAACTGGCTTAAACTGTTTTCACTGTCGTTGATCCGGAATTGTTTCATAAAGTCAAGTGCTCTTGTTTGCATTGGCCAATAATTACTTCTTATTGAAGCGTCTGCAGCCGTTCGTGTGGCCGAGTGGTTCTAGGCGCTTCAGTCCAGAATGCGCTGCTGCTACAGTCGCAGGTTCGAATCCTGCCTCGGGCATGGATGTGTGTGATGTTCTTAGTTTAGTTAGGTTTATGTCGTTCTAAGTCTAGGTGACTGATGACCTCAGACGTTAAGTCCCATAGTGCTCAGAGCCATTTGAACCATTTTTAAGCGTCTGCAAGTCATTCAAATTGTCGGTTTTTTAAGTTCGTATAATAGAGAGCAATCATCTCTTGGCTTAATTCACAGACGGCTAAATTAAAAGATTAAAATTAAATCGGTTTTCCGTTTTTGCAAATTTTCTGTGCATGTGTGCGTGGAGTTAGGTGTGTTTGTTGTCATTACTAACATCTTAACTGAGCGCTATGATGTCTTGTCTGTGGCTGGTGGTAACAGTTCTATGCTACAAGCACGGTGAGTCGTTCTAACCACAAGGGCCAAGACATGGACTATCGTACAGAGATATCCCGTAAGTGCACCGTTTGTAAAACTAATATCAACATTGTGGCGCATAAGACACCGCCCCCCCCCCTCACCTACCACATTGACGCACACACATAAGTTAAGTACTGTCTTTTATCCATTGGTCCTTAATGGATTTGCAAGGACCGTATTGTCGTTTAATTGATCGTCTTGAGTGATTTCTGGAGTCAGCTGTTTGTGAAATTATGGATTGTAATTATTTGTTTCAAGGAGAAAAGGTCATACCTGAAAATTCTTGAAATTCATTGTACATATTTTTTCTTGTTAATATTATTTTATTGTGACCAATCAGAGTTGTAAAGTTAATAAAATTCTTTAACACTGGCTATCAGAGTTTGTTTAAAGTTTTCTGGTCTGACCATGTGTGTTCAAGTCTTGAATAACACTGACAATAAATCTGTTTTTAAGTTATGTTTGTAAAGCAGCTTGGCACCTTACCACTCCCCTCCCACTCCTACTATTTAAAATTTCGTCGCATCATTTGCAACAATCAGATTTTTCTGAGATAGTTGTCGAGAACGGAGCGTGGATGTGAATATCGCCCCACTTTGCGTTCACCCTGTGTCTTCGTGTCCAGACGGCACAAATTCCAAACTGAGTTTTGTAATGTGCTTGTCTCGCAACGCGGTAAATCGAAAAGGAAAAACGTCACAACATCACTGAGGAATTCGTTGAACTTTATAAACCGCAATTTTATTTACGGTAAAAAGAGTGGGATGATCAATCAAAGAGAAAAGATAACAAGCTCACAGTGGCCAACGTGTTCCCTCCAGGTGAAGTCAAGGTCACATTAGAATTTGAAACCGTCATCTGTACACTTCACATCTAAGCCAAAATGTAGGTGACTTTTGTGATATAAGAGAAGTAACGCATTATTCTTTGCCCTGGATGATACTTTCTTTGTCTTCATAATACCGTAATGATTTATTCTTACCCATAAATCCGATCGGGAAGCATTTCAGTTTTCAGTCTCTGTTTCTTTTTGCAAAGTATGACAATGTTTTAGAAGGCTACAAGTCATATAATTACTATTGAAACGCAGATGTGGCATTTTTCTCTTATGCACCCATGCTACAACGTATGGTACTGAAGTGCATACGTATACTGTAGAGTTACCTACACAATGTAGCTACAGGTTAATGTTTAAATCTGACAACCAGATCTCAGCACTCAATGAGAGCTCACATACACCGTCCAGGCATCCTTTAAAGCATGAAACAGATCATATAATGTGTCCTGTTTGTTTGCACCACAATCACACGCATCAATTTTACAATGGTAATATGGCAACTCTCGCCTGCCCCGTTCTGATGCAACTGATCAAACTTTGGAACTTACAAAGTTGGGTTTTCAGTTAGTTGTCACTTGGAGAGGAAGTTCGTTCCACCATTATTTTCACTTCTTAGTGTTATCGAAAACTTCCTTCACCCTACGATGAATTGAAGGTGGCTTGTGTGACTTCAGGTGTACACAGCTCGTGGATTCTAAAAATCACGATTTAGAAGGGAGGTGTTATGAGAACTTATTTGCTTAAGACTTTGCACCTTCTACATCTAACTTAATTGTATGTGCAATGTTCTCCAGTCGAGGAGCGATAAATTCAGCACCCTAATGGATAAGTGTAATTGCAACATTGCGTAGGGTATGCTTATTTCCTCCCCAGTTCTGTCATGCTACTTATTGTTGGATCATGATTCATTCACAGTTTATGCACAATCGTTAACTACTCACAATTGTTCCACGCTTTAGGCGTGGTTCACCAGACAAGTAAGTGCCGCGCACATTTATCCGCTCCTCCGCCCTCTTTTGACAAGCCATTGGCTTCTTATCCCTGAGGTCTTCAACCCTCATGGCACATCACATTTAATCTAAACTATGCTGTGGTCCAAAGACCGTAAACCCAAAGTACATCTGGTACCCATCAGAGGCACCATAATCTAAAGACAGTCGATTCCAGACGCAACAACGAATGAAAAACGTCGGCGTAGACACACCCTCAAAACATCCTTACGCCGCCACTGGCGGAAGGTTACGTACGCCAAAGAGCAGCGCAGCTCAGCCTACTCTGCAAATCATCGGCTACGACTACAGCGTCATCTTACCAGCAGATCACGGTCTGATCTAACAGTGCTATTAGTCATAACTGTGAATCAAATTTTATAGTCAATTGTACTTTGAGATATGGCT
Source organism: Schistocerca piceifrons (assembly GCF_021461385.2). Classification (NCBI taxonomy): domain Eukaryota; kingdom Metazoa; phylum Arthropoda; class Insecta; order Orthoptera; family Acrididae; genus Schistocerca; species Schistocerca piceifrons. Next base: position 159,017,870 of record NC_060138.1, on the reverse strand, counting down.
ACCATTCTGTATTGTTCCAAGCAATAACAGTTATACTGTTCAGTAGCAGTAACAAATACATAGTGAATTTCCTATGAACTTGGATTATATCGAAGATAAGTATGCTACAGGGTGTCCGAAATGTCTTTCCCTGATTACATAAATTGATAACTCACGCTAGAAGTAAGATACAAATATGAAACTGGTGTCTAATTGTTTACAAACTATCAAAGTTTTTTTCACACGTCAGTAAACTTCCACATGAGCACCCTTGGTAGCACGTATGTCAGGAGAGCGTGGAGGCCAATCCGTTGGCCCATCACGACCAATCCATCGCCCAGGAAAGGTCATATCGAGATAGGCACGGACGTCCAAACCCCAATGAGGCGGTGTACCGTCTTGCTGAAATAAGAATGGCCCGATAATTCGATCGTGCAACAGCGCGCACCAAACATTAGCCTTTGGACTGCCTCTGGTGCACTCCATGACCTCGCCAGGGGGTTGTGAACCCCAGATGCGCACATTATGGCGATTCACTACTCCACTGACAAAAAAGGTCGCTTCGTCGGTAAAGGCAATTCGTCTGAGATAACCATCATCGTCCTCAATACGTGATAGCATTTCGACCGCAAAGTCATATCGACGTGTACTGTCATTGGGCAGCAATGGAAGTGGAAGTTTACTGATGTGAGAAAAATACTTTGATAGTTTGTAAGCAATTAGACACCAGTTTCATATTTGTATCTTACTTCTAGCCTGAGTTATCAATCTATGTAATCAGGGAAAGATTTTTCGGACACCCTGTACATTGTCATCTGATATGAGTGTTGTAATATCTGCTAATTCTCCTGCAGAAGTAAATCTAGGCTTATACGAAAACATAGCGTGTGTTCTTACTGGCGTGTCAGAAGGTACATACACCACGTGAATCTGAAGCTGCGATACTTATTATGTAAATTGAAGGTTGATGTGGCGGAAAGGAAAAGAAAGAGAAAGATCTAATTGTATTATCCGCACCAAGATTTTATGCTGAATCAGCGGTGATGAGTGAAAATTTGTGACAAACCTTTTTTAACGCCAACACTTTCAGTATTCTGCAGACACTTCCTTCCCCTATCCCAACGTAGCGTGACAATTCGTTCACTGTGATGCGTCTGTCAGCAGTCACCAATTCGTTAACTCTCTGCACATTGGAGTGTGTGCAGTACGAGGCCTGCCGCTGCGAGGACAATCCTCAATATTGCCGTGCCCGCTTTCATCACGTAACCTGCTTGCCCACTAACTGTACTCCGATCGACAGCAGCATCTCCGTACACCATTTTCAACCTCTTGTGGATGTTTCCCATTGTCTCGTTTTCACAGCACAAGAATTCTATGAAAACACGTTGCTTCTGACGAACGTCAAGTGTAGCAGCCGTCTTGAAGACATCCTGTGACGGCGCCACTCACGGGAACAGGTTGAACTAAGTCTGAAAACAAATGTCAAGGATGTATCTACACACTGTAAAACTTTCACACATGCAGAATGAAAACTGTATTTTTACAAAAATAGTGTGCATTTGTTTTAGAGTGACCCTCGTACATTTTCTTTCGACTTCCAACGGGAATCTAAAATTAGCGATCATGAAAGACCTGGACAGGAACTACAGACAGGTGGCGCTAGGTGAGAATGTGAGTCGGCCGGGGGGGCATGCCGAAATGGTCGGCGTATTTGCGATAAACACTGTGTCCATGTGGCACAGTGGCTAACGCGTCTACCTAGTAAGCAGGAGATCTTGGGCTGTAGTCCCAGTCCGCCACACATTTTCACTTGTCGCCTCTGCTTAAAGCCCCAGTGCAGTTGACATTATTCGAGCCTTCCCTTTTCTGTCCTTTCTCCCCCTCCACCTTCAATTTACATAAACTGTAGCATTGCTACGACACACCACATAAACCTTAGTATAAGCTGTACTGGAACTGAGGGTGATGCGATTTTCAGATCTGACAGACCGTCTTTCAGGGAGTCGCAGCGAAGACCGTCAGAGGGTGAAGTGGACCTAAGCGCCGGCGCTGGCAGGTAGCGTTGACCGCTCTGTTTGGGCAGAGTTTGGAGGGCCGGCCCACCTGCAATATAGCAACGCCGCGCCGTGCCGCTCCGAGCTGCGCTGCGCGGTGTGGTGCGGCGCGGCGGCACACGGCCTCGCCTCGCCTCGCCTCGCCTTTCTTTAATGAGAGCGGCGCAGCACAGCGCCGGCACCGAGCGAGCCCACTTATAGCCGTAATGAGGGCGCGCGCGGCCCTCCAAGTTGCGCCAACTTTCTGCAGCCGCGGCCGCGGCTCGCCACATATAACTTGCCGTATTGCGGCCCTCCTCCTTCCGTGGCCAGCAAGATTGCCCCCTAGCAATAAATGCCGGCGGCCCGCGTCATTCCTGCCATATTGCGTCCACTGCCGACGATCCGCTGTCAGCGCAGCCGCCTGCCCGAATTTTAGCGCCGCTCGGGGATAATTTGGACAACGTCTTAATCTTCTGTCGTTGTCCTCGAGATTACTGTGCTCCGTGGACAATAAAAGTCAACATAACGGAAGGGAGCTTACGCTAGCTCCAGTCCACTGCTGTGACAATGTAGCTGAGACAACGTATATCGTCCGCAGCTCGTGATCGCGCGGTCGCGTTCTCGCTTCCCGAGCACGGGGTCCCGGGTTCGATTCTCAGCGGGGTCAGGGATTTTCACCTGCTTCCAGATGACTGGGTTGTGCTCATCATTTCATCATCATTTCTGTAAGAGACGAATTTGGACTGAGCAAAGGTTGGGAATTTGTACGTGCGCTGATAACCGCGCAGTTGAGCGCCGCACAAAAACAAACATCAACAACGTGTATCAGACTGTGCCTTCAGAGGAACTACGCAGATCAGCCAGAACATTACGACCACCGACCTCGTGATATAAACCCGTCCAGGCGATAGTAGCGTCACCTGGCGAGGAACGACTACTAGTCAGACAATCGCACGGTGCATGAAGTATGAATGAGCGCGTTGCCTGTATGTAGAATCGGGAAGGCGCGCGATCTACCTGATTTTGGCCGAGGCTGTCCCGGAGGCTCGGTACGAACATTTTGGAAACTGCACGACTTGTCGGGTATACGAGGAATGCTGTAGTGAGTCTCGAATCCAAGGTGAAACCACGTCCATACGTTGTGGGCTTGAGCGGCCACCCCTCATTACAGTCATCTTAGGCTGGGCAGACTGGTGAAACGGGACAGATGATAAACTGTGGTGGAACTGACATCAGACTTCAACACTGAGCTGAGTAGAGGTGTGTCTGAACACACAGTGCACCGAACACTTTTATAGATGGGTGTCCGCAGGCGATGAGCCATGCATGGGCAAATGTTAACACCAAGACGTTCCCAACTACAACAAATACTATTGGCCATTGAAATTGCTACACCAAGAAGAAATGCAGGTGATAAACGAGTATTCATTGCACAAATATATTATACTAGAACTGACATGTGATTACATTTTCACGCAATTTGGGTGCATAGAACCTGAGAAATTAGTACCCAGAGCAACCACCTCTGGCCGTAATAACGGCCTTGATACGCCTGGGCATCGAGTCAGACAGAGTTTGGATGGCGTGTACAGGTACAGCTGCCCATGCAGCTTCAACACGATGCCACAGTTCATCAAGAGTAGTGACTGGCGTATTGTGACGAGCTAGTTGCTCGGCCACCATTGATCAGACGTTTTCAGTTGGTGAGAGATCTGGAGAATGTGCTGGCCAGGGCAGCAGTCGAACACTTTCTGTATCCAGAAAGTCCCGTACAGGACCTGCAACATGCGGTCGTGCATAATCCTGCTGAAATGTAGGGTTTCGCAGGGATAGAATGAAGGGTAGAGCCACGGGTCGTAACATATCTGCAATGTAACGTCCACTGTTCAAAGTGCCGTCAATGAGGTGACCGGGACGTGTAACCAATGGCACCCATTACCACCACGCAGGGTGATACGCCAGTATGGCGATGACGAATGCACGCATGCAATGTGCGTTCACCGCGATGATGCGGGCATCATGATGCTGTAAACAGAACCTGGGTTCATCCGAAAAAGTGACGTTTTGCCATTTGTGCACCCAGGTACGTCGTTGAGTACACCATCGCAGGCGCTCCTGTCTGCGATGCGGCGTCGAGAGTAACCGCAGCCATGGTCTCCGAGCTGATAGTCCATGCTGGTGCAAACGTCGTCGAACTGTTCGTGCAGATGATTGTTGTCTTGCAAACGTCCCCATCTTTTGACTCAGGGATCGAGACGTGGCTACACAATCCGTACAACCATGCGGATAAGATGCCTGTCATCTCGACTGCTAGTGATACGAGGCCGTTGGGATCCAGCACGGCGTTCCGTATTACCTTCCTGAACCCACCGATTCCATATTCTGCTAACAGTCATTGGATCTCGACCAACGCGAGCAGCAGTGTCGCGATACGATAAACCGCAATCACGATAGGCTAGAATCCGATATATATCAAAGTCGGAAACGTGATGGTACGCATTTCTCCTCCTTACACGAGGCATCACAACAAAGCTTTACCAGGCATCGCCGGTGAACTGCTGTTTGTGTATGAGATATCGGTTGTTAACTTTCCTCATGTCAGCACATTGTAGGTGTCGCCACCGGGGCCAACCTTACGTGAATGTTCTGAAAAGCTAATAATTTGCGTATCACAGCATCCTCTTCCTGTCGGTTAAATTTCGCGTCTATAGCACGTAATCTTCGTGGTGTAGCAATTTTAATGGCCAGTAGTGTATACGACCACGTGACCATCGGCACTGTACGGTGCCGCAGTGGCAAAGCGTTCCATGATCTGATGAATCCTGATATCTTCTTCGTCATGCTCATGGGACGACGCGAACCCGTCATCTTCCAGGGGAACTGCTTTTTACCACCTGTACTGTGGGACGGAGACAAGCTGGCAGCGGTTCCATTGTGCTCTGGGAAACATTCAAGTGTGAATCCATGCGTTGCGCGGATCTAGTACAATGAACCATAATTGTCAAGGAGTATGACGCACTGTTTGCAGGCCATGTACACCGTTTCATGACGATCATGTTTCCTGAAGGCAGTGGCATTTTTTCAACAAGTTAATGCGCCATGTCACAAGGCCAGGAGTGTGATGGAGTGGTTCGAGGAACACAGCGGCGAGTTCCAATTGTTCCAGTTGATGTGCGGGCTGCCAAACTCGCCAGATCTCAACCCGATGGAACGCATCTGGGATGTGACTGGACGTGGCGCCAGAGCTAATCTCCCCCCCCCCCCCCTCCCCGGAATTTACGGAAATAAGGTGATTTCTATGAGCAGATGTGGTGCCAACTCCCTCGAGCGACCTAACAAGGCCTCACTGCTTCCATGCCACGAAGCGTCGCCGCTGTTATCGGTGGCAAATGTAACATTGAGGCTAGTGCGTAGGTGCTTATAATGTTCTGGCTGATCAGTGTATAACTAATCATTTTGGCAGACAGAAGTCGTCAGTGCGTACCTGAGAACGGAGAGCTACTCGTACACGGTTAACACAATGCACCAGCTCGGATGTGTGCTATTATGTTGAGCGACGAGCATGCGTTGCAGGTCTGTAACGAGAACAATGGACGCTGGGTTAGGTGTGGTTTGGAGGATGAACACAGGAGACATTTAATTTACTTGTTTATCGATGTTACAAACTAAACCTACCGTTCTGTTATCTGATGTAAGGTGTATAATACATGTTATTTCCAAAATGTATTTGGATCGTACAGCGGAATGTGCACTGATATGAAACTTTCTTGCAAGTTAAAACTCTTTGCCACTTGGGACTCGAACACGGACGATTTAACTCAGATATGTTCACTTCTAAATTTCAATAGCCATACATTTGTGGCGAAACTGACCACTGCTGTCGAAGTGGTATACTTTAAGGGCAGATATTGATCGAAGGTATTCATTTGTAAACAGTCTTGCAATTTTCCGCATAGCTTTTTCTGTTGTGAGACCTGCGTCCTTAATATGCAGCACGGAATTTAGCTTTCCGACAGTAATATTGTGCAAGTCATGTATCTTCGAATGCACACACTCTTTAGGTGTCAAGTGGAATTTCTCACCAGCTAGCTGCTTCACTTCGAGCAACTGTAACGATTTGCAATGAGACGGAACAAGTTCTCGGATTGAGGGCGGATACTGGCAGCGTCCCACTCAGAAGAGCCGTCCCGGCAATAACCTCAAACAGTATGGGGAGGTCTGAAGGAGCCTCTGTCTCAGGTAGAGATTCAAACCGTCGTCTTTCCAAATGCGACAGCAGCGTCTTAACAGCTGAGGCAAATCGCTCAGCATAAATCTATGCTGACATCCAAGGACAGAAAGAAAACAAAGACAAAGAAAAACACGATGAATCAAATATAATAATAACGAGTACCTAATGCTAAACACCATTTTTTGGCATTAACGTGCCAGTTCGAAGACGTCTAAAATTAGCGTGTTGATCCCTTAAACAATTTGAACTCATCTTTTGTATCTTATCACATTCATCATCTCATTTTCTGCTTTCGTTCCTTGTAAGTGTTGAATTCTTCTTTCCATGGCGCGGATCAGAAATTCATTCAAACCACTGCAGTAGCCCGGTACTTGCGACCACTTGTTCCAGGTCGTCATTTCCGAGCAGTATCGACCATTTCCGCTATTCAGGAGGCCTCACTGCTAACAATTTTTTGTGGTTTTCGAGAATCCTGCCTAAAATCGCGTACGCTCCACCCACATTTCGTGGTGCTATGCGACCACCTAATTTACCTATTTGGTAAAGCAGGCTCTGCAGCTGATTTAACGGAACAAGAAGTACCTGTCTCAGAGACTATGCTGGGTATGGCCACAAGCCACATCATAGGGAGTGGCGGAGAATTCTTTGTACATCTTAATGTCACCTCTCCCCTTTCCTCTTCCAGTCATGGACAGTGCCAAGGAAGAAAAGACGTCATTTCGAATCCCTCCATTTTACATTATTTGTCTTTCTGAGACATATGCGTAAGCGGAACAAAAGATTGACACTTGTAGCAACGAACGTTCTCAGAATTTTAAGAATAATTCTTACCGTGATGCACAACGCCTCTCTTGTAGCGTCTGCCAGAGGAGTTGGCCGAGCACCTCCGTAACGCTCTCGACCTTATTAATCGGACCTGTGGCGAAACGGTTCTATCTTCTTTGAGTCACCTCGATTGCCTCTGTCAATCCTATCTGATAAGGTCCCCATCTGACCAGCAATATTCAACTATCGCTCGAATGGTGTTTTGTAAAATACCTACTTTGTGTGTGGGCAATTTTTTTGACGATTTCTCTAATACCTATCAATCTACATTTTCTATAACTGATGGTATGTTGTCGTTTCACATTAAATCGCTCCTTGATCTTTACTTAATCTAGTTTCTTCCAGTGGTTCTTCGGCATTCGTGTCATTAAACAACAATATATCTTTCCGCTTAATTATGTGCATTAAAAACTGCAAATTTGTGGTAAGTTCCCATGGGATCAAACTGCTGAGTCATCTGTCCCTAGGTTTACAAACTACTTACTCTAACTAACTTACGCTAATTCCCGAGGGAGGACGGGGGGAGCCGCACGAACCGTGGCAAGTTGCCCCTGACCGCGGCAATGTGCACTATGTTACTTCCTCTACATACTACGTTATCATTACGGTATTTTCCGTGAACAACATAATGGCACTGCTTCAGGGCCTCGGGCATGGATGTGATGATAGGTTAGTTAGGTTTAAGTAGTTCTAAGTCTAGGGGACTGATGACCTCAGATGTTAAGTTCCATAGTGCTTAGAGCCATTTGAACCATAATGCCACTTCCTGCGCTAGCCACTAGGTCATTTATAAATATTCTGGACAGTAACTTCCTTGGGTTGTGGCTGAAGTACGTTTATGTCCGAATATTTTTCTGTATGGGTCTCAGCTTCTGGTGGTAGTTATCTACTAGGCTGTAGAGATGATAACTAGCTGAAACAGATGTTTGCCGAAAACCACTAGTTGGAGAAGGGTAGTGAAACGAAAGTAAATTCTATTGTTTTGGTGTTAAATCAATTGCTTCGTTTTATATGGAAATTTGGCTGTTTTACCTCAGAACTCTGATTCCGAGACTTCTGTTTAGTAAGATATTTCCAGGACACACACACACACGCACACACACACACACACACACACACACACACACACACACACACACACATACACATACAGAAGAAAGCCACTCACACCAGCACACAAACAAACACGTACAAAATAAAAAAATAATTCCAGTCTCCGGTTCAGACCGAGGATTTTGTCAGGTTTCCCTTCGTTGTAAGGCAAATGCTGAAACTGCTATAATACTTTCTCCATTACTACCTATTGGGATGACCCGCTACCAGCTCGTCCGGTATTTGAATGACGAGAACCGATGTTCTTCGATGTGTCATATCACAAGCAATCCTCATGGCAGAGATTGAGAATTACAGAAAAACAAATCAGGAAATTGATCTACGTCAATCAACCGATGTTACCTTTACCGATGGAAATGAGGGGGGGGGGGGCATTTACATCGCGGAGCAAACTCTCGGGCACGCCACGACTCGACCCGCCTGGAGGATGTGAGCGGCGACAGCGGATATTTCTTTCGCGACGGGGAAGGAAAAGGAAGTACTTCACCGTGGAAATCTCACATAAGGATCTTGGCGACGAATTCTAGCAAGAAGATAAACTTCCATATACGACCAAAGCAGAAGGCGTTTAATTTAGAACTCCCTAACACTGGCTTCCTTTCCTCGAATGACCAACAACCCAGCATTTCAATAAAAATTCTTTGCAGCTAAACGTCAAAAAATGAACGAAAAGAATTTTATACTGTACAGAATCAAGAAAAACTTCTCGTTGAAACATAAAGTCTACGAAACACATTACTTTTAATTTTCTACAGCATGTACGTCTGCGTAAAACAAATGTGTGTAGGTTACTTATAATTTCTGTAATTTCTTTTGTTTCTTTTTAGCGTTAAACGTCAGAATAGATTCTGAATGGCAGTAGAACTATATCATTGTTTGGTAAAACCGTTGTATTACTTCAAGATGATGGTCTAACAGTGGCCACCATACTACTCAAGTAAAAAGAGCTGTTGTTATTATAATCGAACGTTAATTCAACAGCGGCTGAGAATTCTACTTCTCTACTGAGCAGGACTCACGATAACTTCAGTGACAGGGGATGAGTTACGATAACCATAGCGTCGTTCCAGTGTGAAACATATACCTAGCATCCTGCTCGTAAAATCCCCCCACATGCAGGTCATCAAAGGCTCGTTGCATTTCTACCGTGTTCCAGGAATTACATTTTTATCATCTTGAATGTGTATACAAAACACTGCATTAAAAAAAAAAACAAAAAAAACACTGGAGCGAACTGTTGTAGGTCAGATATTTACTTGATTCTATTATAAATTGCCCAATCATGAAGCGAATAAGAGGCTTTCAATATTCTTCTCAAAATGGAGAAAAAATGGAGAATAAATTTGTATCAAAGCTGAAAGAAAAAGGAAAAAAATCCATTTATCCATTTCCGGAACTCAGTGGAAAGTTTCCGGTCCTAATCAGTCACTTTCAACGGGACTGCAGCCCCACGATGTCCTTGGCGTAGGACTGAAACACCCAGGGGGTGGCAGCAGTATGAGACGTTGTCAACAACGTCATCTTGTTGTTCACTGCACTGCAAGCTATCGTTTTGGACAGTGAAATTTGAGGGAATCAACTCACCAAGAGTAGGAGTGGTTTCAATGACGCCTTTTGTGCCACCCCCTGAGGCCTCTTCGTCTCAATTTTGAACGCGTCTGAAATGTTTTCCTCGGCCACCCGTAAGAAAACCGCGCGACTTTAACAGTGAGAGTCGCGGTTCTGTCATCCATTGCAAAGGCACAAAAAGAGAGGCAATGTGGTTAAAACGGGCTCTGACGACCTTCCCATCGTGTGACACATTCACTGTGGTGCTGGGCACAATTATGGTGAACTTTGGTGCCAATGAGACATCACTAACATACCTTACAGCTCACATGAACTTCTTAGCTCTGTCTATGTTTCGACATCATCCTACATGAAGCGTCGCTGAATCCAAGGTGATGTCGGAGGGCGGCAAGCTTCTGCGTCATTACAGAGAAAGTTATAGACACTTTTGAGTCAAATTTCAAACTTATACCTTGGAATGGAATACAATTCCTCCGTTTCGAAAAAGTGAGATTTTCATTTATTGCACAGTATCGTATTCTAACACCAGAAGCTGACAGACAGTACTCGAAGGGGTATGCCATAACCAGACATCAGGTGGGTACTAATGGAAGAGTGCAGTTATCGTGTCAGTTAATGGTTTTAAGACACACTTGGCGCCTAAAATATGTCCGTGGGATATTAACCTACGTGAAATACCGTTATTACTGTGCCTGAGTTATGTATATTATTGGGTGTAGAAAAATTTCCGCTACCAGTCACAATAAAAGATTATTTATTCGTCACATGACCGGTTCGTGGATGGTGAGTGGTCTTATGACAGAATGGCTGGGCTCTTTCAATGCCAGAATGAAAAAGGAAAATCGCCAAGTTCTCCTTTTCTTAGACAATGCTACCTGCCACCCGAAAGTAACGTTATCAAACGTGAAATTGGTTTGGTTCCCTCCAGGTCCAACCAGCCTCACACAAACCATGGACAACCGGGTATTTACACAGTCAGGTGTCATTATAGGCGGTTACTAATGCGATCTCTTAATATTAGTGTTGAAGCAGCCGAAAATGCTTTGGCTCATGCACGGTCACTTTCTCTCCTGGATGTAGTAAATTGGATTCGCTTGGCAGTAAAGGAAATAAAACCCTAAACTGTCATCAAGTGCTTCAACAAGGCGGGCTTTGGGGGTCAAGAACAAGATGCTTCTGTGGCCATCGAAGTTCAAAAAAATACAGTAACAATTGCTGAATTAATGAAAATGCTAAACATTTCATGTAGTCCAGATGATTACATTCGAAGTGATGACTTTCTGTCAACTCACTCCACTCTTACTTCAGCAACAGAGAAAATAGAAATCCGCAACACAAAGGATGAGGAAGAAGAAACAAAGGAAGAGGAAGAGGAGAAAAATGATGTACCTAGAAATATTAATTCGCCTGAAGATGCCATTGCGTGCCTAACTGATGTTATGCAATTTGCAGCAACACGAATTCTCCCAACTTCTTGGAACTATTCTATGGTTCAAAAAATTGCCTAGAAAAAATTTTTGAACAGGAAATTAAAACAAATTTCACTCCTTAATATATGGCGAAAAAAGTGAAATGTAAAGCAAATAATCTTGGGAATAATATGCATGTACATACAACAATAAACTAATTTAGAGTTCGAGTAAAAATATAGAAATGCTGTGTTATTCATCATTTAGTGTAAATAGTCCAGTGATCTATTGTCCAATATACAGTAAATGAACGTTCACATGCTTGAGTGAAGGTATGTAAGTAGAGTATGTGCATAATTAAAAATTTTTGCTGTACTTTTGTTCATGATACCTGACAAATTTTATTTCGCCCAATGAGTTTCGTATAATCTTGAAAACTTCCAACTTGGAAAATTATTTTTCTCCCGACGATTCCTTTTGAGCAAGTTTTACTGTATTTTACTTTCAAGTGAACAATCTGATCTGGAAAAATTATTTTCTCTGTGGTTAATGTAAATATCTGCAAGTGTTCCTGCCAAACTACTGCCCATTGCAAGACCATCTTCTTTTTTAAAAAATTTTGTTATTAAAAGTACAATAATTGTGTGACAAGATTGGTTCTAGCAGTTCAGAGAGTTCACATATCTAAGCCTTGGACTTCTTTGTGTGTTTTAATAAGTTGTTTTTAATTATCTGAATAGTGTCACGTATAGGAATGTTGGTGTAAAGGTTTACTATGTCCACTGAAGCAAATTTGGAACGCTCTGGTACTGGTAAGTCTTTCATATGTTCAATAAGTTCATAGCTATTCTTAACTGAAAAATTGTTTTCATAGGTGTAAAAGCTACTGAGAATGTCTTTACGTTTCTTGCTGATAAACTATTGTGGACTGTGATTCTTGAGTTTCTCCCGGCGTATTTGATAATCAAAATATCCACGGGTATGCTGCCGGTCTATAGTGTCCAACGGGCACAATATTTCGGCGATCAAACATGTCGCCATCATCAGGTGAACTGACGGAGTGAGCTCAGTCCGTCAGTTCACCTGATGACGGCGACATGTTTGATCGCCGAAATATTGTGCCCGTTGGACACTATAGACCGGCAGCATACCCGTGGATATTTTGATTATTTTGGACTGTTTCTTGAGTTGACTATGAGGCGTATAGGACAATTTCCTTTATGAATCTTTGTTTGCGAACGTAGTTTTGGTGTGGATGGGTTCATGACAAGACTTTTAGAACATCAGACTCAGATAACAGGAAGTCAGAAGATTGAATTTTGTTGATATATTCAGATTCACACATAACAACAGCTGAGTGCCTCTTATCAGACTACCAGAGCCTTGTTGCATATAATTTTCTCTAAATGTTCCTGAGCGGTTTGGAGTCACAGTTATGTGATTTTTGGTTTTGTAAGTTTTTGTGTATAATATTCTTAACTTGCAGCCCAATACTAATCTTTTCATTATTATTTATTTTAAGTGAGTCACATGCCATTTTAGAGTAGACAGTTAATTCTTTGGTATTGTAGTCAGTGAGTATTGGTGGGATATTTTGTTTGAGACCATTCTCAAGTAATTGAGTTTCATTTTTGTCAAATGTGATGGTGGTTGAATTAATCACTGTATTGTAAAACCTTTTTTCTGGTGTGGAAGGAATTTCTAGTTGTTGCATTTTGTTAGGACTGAGAGCAAGTAATTTCTGATTACGTCTAGTTGCACAACTAGTTGTTCTTTGCACGCTTGTTCATTAATGTTATCTAAAATACACATAAATTGCATTGGTGTCCAGGAGTTACTTACTGCCAAGTGGGGTTTGAGCATTTGTTTGTTGTGGGCATCTTTACATTTGTATAATGATTTGCTTTCAGTTTTTAACCAAACAGTTTGATATTTTCACTTTGCTATTTCTGCTGACTTAGTATGGATCCTAGCATTAATTTTAATGTAGTTCGGTATTAGTTTAGAGAAAAGGCTGTTTTTGTTAAATGTGATTGCTTAAATGGTCTTCATCATCTTGATTTTACATGTTCTGAGCGCATTGACAGTTATTAATATCTTGCTAGGTAACATTAAGTGAATTTTATCCATATTTAATGCTGCAGAATTCCGTAAATGTTCCTTTATAGGGTGTAGAAGAGATTCCACTACCAGTCGCTATAAAAGATTCGTCACACGACCGGTTTCATGCTTGTGCCCATCCTCAGGTGTTTATACATTCATCTACATGTTTGTATTGCTGGAGATCACTCTTTAAATACAAAGAAAATTATTTGATCGTGACTAAACAGATATAAGTCGAGCAATTGTAAGTGGTAAGGAGTCATGCGTCGAAAATATATCTGTACTTACATAAAGAAAAGCGTAATTATTGTAATTATGCTGTGGTGACAGTTGTTGGGGGGGGGGGATGTTTAAGGGGGACTAAACAGCTAAGGTCATCAGTCCCGTGGTGACAGTTTTTCCACTCAGTTGCCCATTTGTTATCATTTTCACGTCCATGTTTCAGTTTCTTAAAATTTAACTCATACAGAAACATGTAGGTTATACTCGAAGAACTTATCTGTAGGAAGTACAAGGATGATGAACAAATAGAAACTTAAACAGCTATTATAAATTGCGGAATTTTATTGATTCACATTATGAAATATTTCATCCACAATTTTGTAAGAGAACTTAGTTCTAGGAAGTACAATGACGTTATACATATGAAATTGCTGAGAGCTATTACAAATTACAAAAATGACAGAACTGTTTTGTACCTCACTGTTGTCAGATAACTTAGATCTAGGAAGTACAATGATATTATATACTTGAAATTTGAAACCTATTACAAATTACGAAAATGACAGTTGAAGCTAGTGTTTACAGTATGACTATTACAAATTACGATTACGACAGTTGAATTGTTGTAAGATTACTACATCGGATTTTCTTAGTATATTACTTTGTCATTAGATATCAGAGGATAATTAGCTTTGTTTTTACTTATTTCATGAAATATGTGGGGATAAGATTTGTTAGCAAGCTCCACTTGTTTGTTGAGAATATAGCGTGGAGAGTTAGAGCTGTGGATGTAAATTTCTGGCTCTTCAAGCAGATTCATTTTCTTTCCTTTGTTGACAGTGTGTAGTACTTACAGGTTGTCTGTAACGGTTGTGGCCGAGTGACCATGGTCTTTCAGATGCACTGCAGTGTATTTGTCAAAGTTATTTAGCCGGAAGGGGTCCATATGTCACGGTATCTTGTAGTGAAACTCTTTCCAGTTTGGCATACGTAGAACTGTGGGTAATTGTCACATTAAAGCTTGTAAATACCTGATTTGTGGCGTCATTGGTTATTTGTCTTACTGTTGTGAATGATGTACTTTTGTAGTTTGTTCTTAGGGCTGAAAGAAATTTCAATATCAGTTTTCCGAAAGAGGTTGGCAATTTGGTATGAAATTTTTCTATACCCTATAAATGAATAGTCACCGAGTTCAACAGCAACCACTATGGATAAAATTCACTTATATATGTTATTCTTCTATAACAGTTTAAAACGTTTGCAGCTAAAATAATATATTCTGTAGTCATTGCAGTAATAGTTGACTGTTCTTCTTAGGCCTAAATACGGCCATGCTATTGGTGGTAGTGTCTGTCATTATCTCATCAAGCGCGATTTTAGGGTTGGGGTAAAAAATAATGCAACATGTTTTACTCGACAATAATATATTTGACATTTTTGACAGGTTAATGAATGTTCTTTTATTTCTTTTGGTTTTCGACCTACCTCTTGTTATGTTCCGCGTGTACAAAAATAAATTTCGTGGCAGGCTGCGACATCAACCGATCAGACCTATAGTACCAAGGATCTCTAAAAACGTATACAGGCTCGATCTCCGTGATCAACTACAAAATAATACCGATGTCTATAGCATGTTTATCCACCGACGTCACATATTCCGACACTTAAGCACAGCAAACCGTACTAAAAATGATGGGTTTTGGGGAGATCTTCAGTGTGGTCTATCACTTAAATATCAGTTCGCATCTATAAATTAGAAAGTCACCAAATACAGCAACATGTTAAAAAAAGGTTGCTGCTTGGTTTGTTCACGTTATAGGCACTGGTGGCCAATGTCCCAGACACAGGAAAGTTCGCTCAATGAAACTTTGATCATTGAACCAAAATAAAATTGTGTTAGTTATCAAAATATGTACGGACTCCTTCTACAGCAGTACGAAACACATATCACACTGGTGACCTAACTTACAGGTAAAAGCCCAATTTTCAGCAACATACTTCGATGTGGTAATCAATGAAGCAAGGACGTTTTACACTGTACAGAGACCTTTTGACGAAATGTCAGTCTCCAACTTTCTCCTCCAAAAACGAAACTATTTTGTTGACCCCAGCTACATAGGGAGAAATGAGCACTGTAATGAAGTAAAAAAAATGAGAGCTCGCATGGAACAATGTAAGCGATCGTTATTCCAACTCGCCTTTAGAGAGTGTAACGGTAGAGGAATAGTATCAAAGTGGTTCGATGAACACCCTGCCAGGCACTTAAGTGTGAACTGCAGAGTATTCATATGAACACAGATCTTTTTACACCGATTTAAGAACAAGTAGTCAAAAACGTTATTCTGACAAAGTACCCAATAAATCGATATATATATATATATATATAATTGCAGTACCTGTGATCAGGGCAATGTCAATCATCATGTCATTGCCCCAGCAGTATTCATTTTTTTATATTTTTTGTTTTAAATGGTCTTAAAATATCCAAGAAAGACAGACAAATGTAAATGACCGGCAGAATATTATAAAAATGCAATACAAATTTTTGCGGTGGGTGCTTTGGGCAGAAAGGCTGTCGAAAATTTTAAAATATCTTATTCACACTTTAAATCAGATTAAAGAGTGTAAATAAATAAATAAACGCTGGCCGGAGTGGCCGTGCGGTTCTAGGCGCTACAGTCTGGAACCGCGTGACCGCTACGGTCGCAGGTTCGCATCCTGCCTCTGGCATGGATGTGTGTGATGTCCTTAGGTTAGTTAGGTTTAAGTGGTTCTAATTTCCAGGGGACTGATGACCACAGCAGTCCCATAGTGCTCAGAGCCATTTGAATCATTTTTTGTGAATAAACTGGACCCGAGGCTGTGAAGGAAATGTGACTTTTCTCTTGCACACGGAGAAAGGTTATCAATGAATTTCTATCGTGTCACAGCAACGAAGTTAAGAAGGATTTCGTTTGAAAAAAAATATATATATACACAGGGTGTTACAAAAAGGTACCGCCAAACTTTCAGGAATCATTCCTCACACACAAGTAAAGAAAAGATGTTATGCGGACATATGTCCGGAAACGCTTAATTTGCATGTTAGAACTCATTTTAGTTTCGTCAGTATGTACTGTACTTCCTCGATTCACCGCCAGTTGGCCGAATTGAAGGAAGGTAATGTTGACTTCGGTGCTTGTGTTGACATGTGACCCATTGCTCTACAGTACTAGCATCAAGCACATCAGTACGTAGCATCAACAGGTTAGTGTTGATCACGAACGTGGTTTTGCAGTCAGTGCAACGTTTACAAATGCGGAGTTGGCAGATGCCCATTTGATGTATGGATTAGCACGGGGCAATAGCCGTGGGCATTTGAAAGCTCTTGTCTACGCAACCCCGGTACCAAAAGTAGAGACTCTTCGTGCTCGTATTGTGGACGGCTGTGATACAATTCCCCAGCGCTGTATCAGCGCATCAGGGATTCCATGCGACGGAGGGTGGATGCATGTATCCTCGCTAACGGAGGACATTTTGAACATTTCCTGTAACAAAGTGTTTGAAGTCACGCTGGTACATTCTGTTGCAGTGTGTTTCCATTCCATGATTAATGTGATTTGAAGAGAAATAATAAAATGAGCTCTAACACGGAAAGTAAGCGTTTCCGGACACATGTCCACATAACGTATTTTCTTTCTTTGTGTGTGAGGAATGTTTCCTGAAAGTTTGGCCGTACCTTTTTGTAACACCCTGTACACTCGTACACGTCCATCCGCTCGATACAATCTGAAACGAGACTCGTCTGACCAGATAACATGTTTTCAGTCATGAACAGTCCAGCGTCGGTGTTGACTTGACGAGCCCAGGCGAGGCGTAAGGCTGTGTGTCATGCAGTCGTCGAGGCTACACGTGTCGGCCTTCGGCTCTGAAAACAAAGCTATGTTTCGTTGAATGGTTCGCCCAATGTCACTTGTTGATGGCGCTGCATTGAAATCTGCAGCAGTTTGAGGAGGGGTTGCACTTCTCCCACGTTGAATGGTCCCGTTCTTGCAGGATCTTTTTCCGCCCGCAGCGATATCGGAAGGTTGATGTTTTACCGGATTCCTGATATTCACGGTACATTCATGAAATGGTCGTAAGTGAAAATCGCCACTTCAATGCTATCTCGGAGCTGCTGTGTGCCATCGCTCGTGCGCCTACTGTAACAACACGTTCAACGTCACTTAAATCTTGATGATCTGCCATTGCAGCAGTAGTAACAGCCTGTTTACATACCTCTTATTTGAATACGGATTGACGTAAATGTACACACAACCGAATTCTTACAGTTAAGTCCCATAGTGTTCAGAGCAATTTGAAGCGAATGATTACAATTTCAGAAACATTCGATGATTTACTCAAGAGAAAGTGCTTTACAAATTGAGCAGATAAGTAACGCGTTTGTCCAACTCTGGCCCTTATGCATGCTGTTGTTCGGCTTGGCATTGGTTGATAAATTGTTGGATGTATTGCTGGTGGTAGTAGTTACCGAACCGTATCGCGGGAGACATTCGAACTGGTATGTGACCGCTGCCGGGCCGTCTCCACACCCGTCTTCGCTGGTCATCGCGGCTCAAAATGGCTCAAATGGCTCTGAGCACTATGGGACTTAACATCTGAGGTCATCAGTCGCCTAGAACTTAGAACTACTTAAACCTAACTAACCTAAGGACGACACAGACGTCCATGCCCGAGGCAGGATTCGAACCTGCGACCGTAGTAGTCGTGCGGCTCCAGACTGAAGCGCCTAGAACCGCTCGGCCACCGCGGCCGGCTCATCGCGGCTCATTTCAGAGGACTCATCACTGAAGACAAATCTACTCGTCACTGAACAGTCTGGCCTGGCAACGGAAGACAACAAAGCGAAAGCTGAAATTTTAAATTTAGCGTTTAAGAAATCTTTCACGCAGGAGGATCGTACAAACATACCGCCATTTGAGTCTCGTACAGATTCCCGTAGGGAAGACATAGTGATAGACATCCCTGAGGTTGTGAAGCAGCTGAATGAGTTGAAAATAAATAAATCGCCAGGTCCTGATGGGATTCCAATTCGGTTTTACAGAGAGTACTCTACTGCATTGCCTCCTTACTTAGCTTGCATTTATCGCGAATCTCTTGCCCAACGTAAAGTCCCGAGCGACTGGAAAAAAGCGCCTGCATATAAGAAGGTTAGAAGGACGGACCCTCAAAATTACAGACCAATATCCTTAACATCGGTTTGTTGCAGGATTCTGGGACATATTCTCAGTTCGAATATAATGAATTTCCTTGAGACAGGGAAGTTGCTGTCCATGAATCACCACGGATTTAGAAAGCATCGCTCCTGCAAAACGCAGCTCGCCCTTTTTTCACATGATATCTTGCGAACCATGGATGAAGCGTATCAGACGGATGCCATATTCCTTGACTTCCGGAATGCGTTTGATTTGGTGCCCCACTGCAGACTCCTAAGGTAGTAGCATATAGGATTGGTTCCCAAACATGTGAGTGACTCGAAGACTTCTTAAGTAATAGAACCCAGTACGTTGTCCTCGATGGTGAGTGTTCATCGGACGTGAGGGTATCATCTGGAGTGCCCCAGGGACGTGCGGTAGGTCCACTGCTGTTTTCTATCTACATAAATGATCTTTTGGATACGGTGGATAGCAACATGCGGCTGTTTGCTGATGATGCTGTGTTGTACGGGAAGGTGTCGTCGTTGAGTGGCTGTAGGAGGATACAAGATGACCTGGACAGGATTTGTGATTGGTGTAAAGAATGGCAGCTAACTCTAAATACAGATAAATGTAAATTAATGCAGATGAATAGGGAAAAGAATCCCGTAATGTTTGAATACTCCATTAGTAGTGTAGCGCTTGACACAGTCACGTCGATTAAATATTTGAGCGTAATATTGCAGAGCGATATGAAGTGGGACAAGCATGTAATGGCAGTTGTGGGGAAGGCGGATAGTCGTCTTCGGTTCATCGATAGAATTTTGGGAAGATGTGGTTCATCTGTAAAGGAGACCGCTTATAAAACACTAATACGACCTATTCTTGAGTACTGCTCGAGCGTTTGGGATCCCCATCAGGCCGGATTGAGGGAGTACATAGAAGCAACTCAGAGGCGGGCTGCTAGATTTGTTACTGGTAGGTTTGATCATCACTCGAGTGTTACGGAAATGCTTCAGGAACTCGGGTGGGAGTCTACGGAGGAAAGGAGGCGTTCTTTTCGTGAATCGCTACTGAGGAAATTGAGGGAACCAACATTTGAGGCTGACTGCAGTACAATTTTACTGCCGCCAACTTATATTTCGCGGAAAGACCACAAAGATAAGAGAGATTAGGGCTCGTACAGAGGTATATAGGAAGTCATTTTTCCCTCGTTCTTTTTGGGAGTGGAACAGGGAGAGAAGATGCTAGTTGTGGTACGAGGTACCCTCCGCCACGCACCGTCTGGTGGATTGCGGAGTATGTACGTAGATGTAAATGTAGATGTAGACCGTGCCGAAGCCTTGTCTGGAGACGCTCCAGACAGCTATGGGATACCAACCTGACTGTTACCAGCCACGCGGCCCAACAACAAGAAGTGATGGTCTGTGGTGCCATTTCATTTCATAGTAGGACCCCAGTGGTTGGCATCAGTGGCACTCTTGTATAGAAAGGCACTTTGGGCTTGCGTTTCAACATGATAATGCCCTCCCACATACGGCGAGAGTTTGCTACTGTTTGTCTTAGCGCTTGCCAGTCTCTGCCTACGTCGACTTGTATCTCAGTCGGATAATTTCTTCGTAGTGCGTCCTTGTTATTGACTTATAAGGAACCCCTTGAGCGATAGTTCAATCTTTATTAAGGTTCATTTGAAAGTGTGTTAACAATTTTGATAGAAAAAGTATTAGCTGCTAATGACTCACCACATGCATCAGGAAGGCGACAGAAAATGAGTGTCCGAGAGGTACAGACATCAATTTTCTATGGAATATATACGTATTACACCAAGTATTACAGATATATAGTATAGGTTCTGACCATCAAGATGGGAGGCGAACTCCTTGGGAGTTGCAAACCGTGTAAGACGTTCAGCTAGGTACACACTCTCAAGGAATGTATATAGAATCATATTGGTGTAACGGGGTGACGAGAACTCATGGAATGTGGTGGCATGCAATCGATTGTGAAACAGTACATCGTGAAGCTTATCGTGAAACTGGCTATCCTTTCAGGCGTAGCTGCAGATAGTGCTCTAATGTGTTTTATAGGCACGGAAATAACAAACATCCAGAGGCTGAATTTGTCCGGTGGTTTCAGGTAATATGAATTTCGATTACACACTTTTCAGAAAGGATAGATTGCTCTAAAGATGATTTTTTTATATGTAGACCAGGAACCAAGCAAAAATAGATTGTTCTGAACAGCTATTGGCCAAAAGCAATGCTCATATCATAGTTGTAATTCTGTTTCACCAATTTTCCCACTGTCGCTCGCCGGGCGTAAATACTCCCTACAGCCCTTGAAAGTGCACGCGCACGAGAAAGAATCGCATGGGGAAAAACAGTTCCAAATTCTCGCAACATAATAAATAACTTTCCAGCAATTTACCATCCAGATTAACAGTCGACATAATTATACACGAATGCTTAAGGTATTGATGTTGATCTTGATACAACTCTCTTGGTGCCTGTAACAGCCTGGATTCCTTTCACATGCATTTGCTCTTCTAATCCCGTTGGTCGGAGATGAAAACAAATTCCTTACTGAACGATGGGACAAGTGATTTTATCTCATCTAGAAATTTTCAGGCCGATTCCGCAGTTTATTGTGCATCGATCAGTTGACGCTTTGTTTGAAATTTCTTCCAATTCTGTAGCAATGTTTGAAGTTATGCAATCATCCACTCCTTCCCTTGAAATCATTTTAATCTATGTTGCGCGCGATCTGATGTGCTTAACATAGTGAGTCACTATCATGCACCTTGTATCAAGCATCCAGTTGTTGTAAAAAGCCGGCAAGAATGGCCGAGCAGCTCTAGGCGCTACAGTCTGGAACCGGGCGACCGCTACGGTCGCAGGTTCGAATCCTGCCTGTGGCATGGAGAGTGTGTGATGTCCTTAGGTTAGTTAGGTTCAAGTAGTTCTAAGTTCTAGGGGACTTATGACCTCAGAAGTTAAGTCCCATAGCCATTTGAGCCATTTTGTTGTAACAAGTGCGACTTGTCCTCCCTTAATATCGGTAGTTTTTATTATTCACTTTTTTTTTTTTTTTGGTCATCAGTCTACTGACTGGTTTGATGCGGCCCGCCACGAATCCCTTTCCTGTGCTAACCTCTTCATCTCAGAGTAGCACTTGCAACCTACGTCCTCAATTATTTGCTTGACGTATTCCAATCCCTGTCTTCCTCTACAGTTTTTGCCCTCTACAGCTCCCTCTAGTACCATGGAAGTCATTCCCTCATATCTTAGCAGATGTCCTATGAACCTGTCCCTTCTCCTTATCAGTGTTTTACACATATTCCTTTCCTCTCCGATTCTGCGTAGAACCTCCTCATTCCTTACCTTATCAGTCCACCTAATTTTCAACATTCGTCTATAGCACCACATCTCAAATGCTTCGATTCTCTTCTGTTCCGATTTTCCCACAGTCCATGTTCCACTACCATACAATGCTATACTCCAGACGTACATCCTCAGAAATTTCTTCCTCAAATTAAGGCCGGTATTTGATATTAGTAGACTTCTCTTGGCCAGAAATGCCTTTTTTGCCATAGCGAGTCTGCTTTTGATGTCCTCCTTGCTCCGTCCGTCATTGGTTATTTTACTGCCTAGGTAGCAGAATTCCTTAACTTCATTGACTTCGTGACCATCAATCCTGATGTTAAGTTTCTCACTGTTCTCATTTCTACTACTTCTCATTACCTTCGTCTTTCTCCGATTTTGCTCTCAAACCATACTGTGTACTCATTAGACTGTTCATTCCGTTCAGCAGATCATTTAATTCTTCTTCACTTTCACTCAGGACAGCAATGTCATCAGCGAATCGTATCACTGATATCTTTTCACCTTGTATTTTAATTCCACTCCTGAACCTTTCTTTTATTTCCATCATTGCTTCCTCGATGTACAGATTGAAGAGTAGGGGCGAAAGGCTACAGCCTTGTCTTGCACCATTCTTAATACGAGCACTTCGTTCTTGATCGTCCACTCTTATTATTCCCTCTTGGTTGTTGTACATATTGTATATGACCCGTCTCTCCCTATAGCTTACCCCTACTTTTTTCAGAATCTCGAAAAGCTTGCACCATTTTATATTGTCGAACGCTTTTTCTAGGTCGACAAATCCTATGAAAGTGTCTTGTTTTTCTTTAGCCTTGCTTCCATTATTAGCCGTAACGTCAGAATTGCCTCTCTCGTCCCTTTACTTTTCCTAAAGCCAAACTGATCGTACCTAGCGTATTCTCAATTTTCTTTTCCATTCTTCTGTATATTATTCTTGTAAGCAGCTTCGATGCATGAGCTGTTAAGCTGATTGTGCGATAATTCTCGCACTTGTCAGCTCTTGCCGTCTTCGGAATTGTGTGGATGATGCTTTTCCGAAAGTCAGATGGTATATCGCCAGACTCATATATTCTACACACCAACGTGAATAGTCGTTTTGTTGCCACTTCCCCCAATGATTTTAGAAATTCTGATGGAATGTTATCTATCCCTTCTGCCTTATTTGACCGTAAGTCCTCCAAAGCTCTTTTAAATTCCGATTCTAATACTGGATCCCCTATCTCTTCTAAATCAACTCCTGTTTCTTCTTCTATCACATCAGACAAATCTTCACCCTCATAGAGGCTTTCAACGTATTCTTTCCACCTATCTGCTCTCTCCTCTGCATTTAACAGTGGAATTCCCGTTGCACTCTTAATGTTACCACCATTGCTTTTAATGTCACCAAAGGTTGTTTTGACTTTCCTGTATGCTGAGTCTGTCCTTCCGAAAATCATATCTTTTTCGATGTCTTCACATTTTTCCTGCAGCCATTTCGTCTTAGCTTCCCTGCACTTCCTATTTACTTCATTCCTCAGCGACCTGTATTTCTGTATTCCTGATTTTCCCGGAACATGTTTGTACTTCCTCCTTTCATCAATCAACTGAAGTATTTCTTCTGTTACCCATGGTTTCTTCGCAGCTACCTTCTTTGTACCTATGTTTTCCTTCCCAACTTCTGTGATGGCCCTTTTTAGAGATGTCCATTCCTCTTCAACTGTACTGCCTACTGCGCTATTCCTTATTGCTGTATCTATAGCGTTAGAGAACTTCAAACGTATCTCGTCATTCCTTAGTACTTCCGTATCCCACTTCTTTGCGTATTGATTCTTCCTGACTAATGTCTTGAACTTCAGCCTACTCTTCATCACTACTATATTGTGATCTGAGTCTATATCTGCTCCTGGGTACGCCTTACCATCCAGTATCTGATTTCGGAATCTCTGTCTGACCTTGATGTAATCTAATTGAAATCTTCCCGTATCTCCCGGCCTTTTCCAAGTATACCTCCTCCTCTTGTGATTCTTGAACAGGGTATTCTCTATTACTAGCTGAAACTTGTTACAGAACTCAATTAGTCTTTCCCCTCTTTCATTCCTAGTCCCAAGCCCATATTCTCCTGTAACCTTTTCTTCTACTCCTTCCCCTACAACTGCATTCCAATCGCCCATGACTATTAGATTTTCGTCCCCCTTTACATACTGCATTACCCTTTCAATGTCCTCATACACTTTCTCCATCTGTTCATCTTCAGCTTGCGACGTCGGCATGTATACCTGAACTATCGTTGTCGGTGTTGGTCTGCTGTCGATTCTGATTAGAACAACCCGGTCACTGAACTGTTCACAGTAACACACCCTCTGCCCTACCTTCCTATTCATAACGAATCCTACACCTGTTATACCATTTTCTGCTGCTGTTGATATTACCCGATACCCATCTGACCAGAAATCCTTGTCTTCCTTCCACTTCACTTCACTGACCCCTACTATATCTAGATTGAGCCTTTGCATTTCCCTTTTCAGATTTTCTAGTTTCCCTACCACGTTCAAACTTCTGACATTCCACGCCCCGACTCGTAGAACGTTATCCTTTCGTTGATTATTCAATCTTTTTCTCATGGTAACCTCCCCCTTGGCAGTCCCCTCCCGGATATCCGAATGGGGGACTATTCCGGAATCTTTTGCCAATGGAGAGATCATCATGACACTTCTTCAATTACAGGCCACATGTCCTGTGGATACACGTTACGTGTCTTTAATGCAGTGGTTTCCATTGCCTTCTGCATCCTCATGTCGTTGATCATTGCTGATTATTCCGCCTTTAGGGGCAATTTCCCACCCCTGGGACAAGAGAGTGCCCTAAACCTCTATCCGCTCCTCCGCCCTCTTTGACAAGGCCGTTGGCAGAATGAGGCTGACTTCTTATGCCGGAAGTCTTCGGCCGCCAATGCTGATTGTTTATCAAAATTTAGGGAGTGGCGGGGATCGAACCCGGGACCGAAGACGTTTTAATTATGAATCAAAGACGCTACCTCTAGACCACGGGTGCAATCGTCGCTACACGCCCTTATTGCCGTGAAGTCATTCGTAATCTGCTCATAATTGTTTTTTTACTCTGCTGCGGATGATCTTCCATGTACGTAATTATGTTTAGTACCTGCTCCTTGGAGAACGATTTATTGGAGACGGGCTTTGTGGCTCCCTGTACGACAAGGATGAGAGGTATATGGCTCGACACCTGTTTCAGTATCGCTTGTTAAGCACTTATCGAGGTCGTTGTACTCCTCATGCACGTTGTCCGCACAGTCGTCTGTACACATTCCATTGACTCATGTTGCAGAAACGCTAATATATCTTTTACCACTTCTTCCTCATTCTGCGGAAGTCCTTGAGATTCTTTCTGACGAAATGTCAACTACGTTAACTTTGTTGTAGATACTATGCAATGTTTGCTTTGTTTATCGTTTCCATTTCTCTGCTTTGTATCAATATCACCAGAGCTGTAGCAGCGTATTAGACTAAGCAGCTCAACTACGCACCGTAGCCCCATGGGCTGTTGGATACATCACGTCCCGTTCCTTGTTGCCGTTGGTAGTCAATATTGTTGTTGGATGGTCGACAGCGTGCGGGTCCCGAATGCCATAAACATCATTTGCATTTTGCGACCAAGCACTCAAGGGGTTGCTACTTAAAATGTAATTTGGTAAATTATACAGACATTTTAGACATGTAAATAACATTGTGGAACTTCATCAGTGTGTGTGTTTTTGGATATAGGTGCGAGGTTAGGTGGTAGGTGGGTGGGTGAGTGTTTGTTTCTGATGAAGGTAACGTATTTTTGATAAATTATAAAGATATTTTAGATTTGTAGTAAGATCTTATGGGACCAAACTGCTTAGGTCATCGGTACCTAATCTTACACACTAGTTAATCTAACTTAAACTAACTTACCGCTATGGACAACACACACACCCATGCCCGAGGGAGGACTCGGACCTCCAACGGGAAGAGCCACGCGGACCGTGACAAGGCGCCCCAGGCCGCTCAGCATATTTTAGATATGGAAATACTGAAACTTAAACAATACTGTCTGTAACCTTACGCAGTGTTAATGCTGTGTGTGTGTGTGTGTGTGTGTGTGTGTGGGTGGGTGGGTGGGTGGGACGGAGGGGGGAGGAGGGAAGTAAGAGAGAAAGTGATGAAATATGCTAACGAGACAGAATTTTTGGTAACTAAACTGTTTGGTTGCTGTTGACAAAGCATCTTGCCACTCTCCGAAATTTTGCTGACATGTCAACGGCTGTACCCTTACAGCACAACGGTGCCTACATGTAAGCAGCCTGTACAAGTGACGTCACGGGTAGGGTAACAAGTACGGTACAGTACGTAAATGCTCAACAAATGATGGGGCCGATAGTACCACGCTATGCTACTCTAATAACGCAGTCTTAAACGTGGTTGATAGCGGCAACCGTAAATACACTTCCGTGAAATGATGAATACAGCCAACTGACTTCATAAAGTTTAGTGTAACAAGCCTTGAGAAAATTTCAGTACCATTACGGGTACCTTTTGCAGAAGGAGAAGGAGGAGCTGGAGATTAATGTGTAACATCCCGTCGACAACGACGTCGTTAGAGACGGAGCACAAGCTCGGATTAGGTAAGGATGGAGAAGAAAAGCGGCAGTACCTTTTGAAAGGAATCACCCCAGCATTTGCCTGAAGCGATTTAGAGAAATCACGGAAAACCTAAATCAGGGTAGTCGAACGCGGATTTGGACCATCGTCCTCCCGAATGCGAATCCGTTCATCAGAAGGAATAAAGTCAAACACGTACATTACGTTAAAATTGTAAGCATGCACTGTGCTCATAATGGTTATAATTTTAACGTAAAGTAAATTATGTGACTATTCTTTCTGAAGAACGTACCTCCAGTGGTACTGAAACATGTCAAGGCTTGTGACAATAAAGTTTACGACTTTATGCATCATCTGGCTGTATACATAATTTATTAAAACTGCTCTAATACCACACTGATTCATATAGTCAAAGTGATATTTACTGTCTGCACTTTCCCTCTTGTTCTTTGGGATAGACAGCCCGCTTGACATCACGCTCCCCTTCACTCCTCCCTGCTGACGTCATTTACGCACTGTCGACTTATTAGAGTTCAGTATTTATTTGCACCTTCCCCGTCGACACCGTGACTGTTTCTTCCTTCACATCGTCGCTAAATTTAATGACGTTAACAGTAAGTTGTCGCAGCTAACTGTGAAGACGTTTTCCGCGATCATTTTGTGCGCTTGCACAGCGAGAGAACAACACGTATTACACTGAATGGGTTTACACGTGCTTTGTCAAGTAGTAGCATTAACGGACTGTGTAATTTTCATTATTGCTATTTCACTGTATAGAGATTCACAATAGTTTAAATACAAATGACGTTGCACAATGCATCTCCAAACACGTACCTTTGCGTGGTGATTATCGGTATGAAGTTCAGTTATCACAAGTACCACGAAAGAAACTAGAATGAAAAATTATTGAAAGTGGGTGATGTGTTTTACTACAGGAGAACAAGACAGGGAGGAAATTAAGTTGTAAGTTTTATTTAACCAACAAAACTTGAAAATAAATTACAAATAAAGAACCAATTTTGAAAAATAATTCTGCGGATTCTCGCAGACATGTCCGAGACACATGAATTGCATTAATGAAGGAGACAAATAGCCAACCGGTTGCAAAATTTTCTTGTGTTGACCTGATTTCGATACCGACTAACCGTATAACCATCAGAAAAAGTTACAGTTATCTAAAAATATTAATCACATAGGACAATAACAAGCATTTAAAAGACATTAAGTAGCACAAGACGTGTTAAAAACAGAATGCGTATTACTTACACAGCTTGACAGTGCATGGAGAGATAGTAAAAACGAATGAGGTAAAGTGCTCAAGCCAAATAAATAAAAGTTATCTTGTACAACCAACACTAAAACCATGAATATAGCAAGCCGCTAAGACTGAGATCAGACTGAAAGGTTTGTTACATGATTTCGCCGCCACGTAGAAACAGCGCAGTGCACGACGGCTACATCATAAGTGAAAATAATTATAACAAGTTTAATAACATAATTGTAAAAATAGATAATAAACGAAATATACAGGAAAATGCTGCAGACTGAAACAGCAGTTAATACACACCATCTGTCAAGCGCAGACAGCACTTCAGTGCTTAAAATGAACGGAATTAATATAGTAGGAATAATAGTTATGGAATACGATAAAAATAATTAAAAGTGGAGGAAAACAATGTTTGAGAACTGCGTGTAACGGCCTTCAGCAAAAGAGCGACAGCGTGGCAAAAAGTTGCGAATAGCTATTTAAAGTCGTTAAGGAAATTTTTATTTCGTAGTTGTAGCGGCTCATTAATAAATGAACCCATCATTAGCGGGTACATGCATAGAAATACCCAGGTCTTCAAGAATATCATATCTACAATCTTCGGTTAGTGTCTTTTAATGAGCAAATGATACGCACAAGACGAATTACGGACATTAAAAGCCTTTCTTCCTAATAAATGTTGTTTATATCTGATATTGATGGCTCTTTCGGTCTGTCTATGTAATAGAGTGGGCAAGTGTCACAGGTTATTTTATAAACCCTTCAGTTATGCAAAAGAGTAATCAACAAACTGTAAATTAGATTTTTCTGCAAACTGTTATTAGTGGGAAAAGCGACTTTGTATCCATAGCTTTTTTCTAACAGACAACAAATTCTGTGGTAATTCATCTTAAAGTATTGTATTGGAAAACTTCTCTGTTTTCGCCATTGTCATTATTAGCAATATTGGCTATAGTACTGAATCTTTAAAAATATTATCGACTAAGGAACGTTCAAAACTATTTTTAACTGCTGTAGGTTTTATTAATATGCATTTCAACTTTAAATTTTTTCGGGAGTTGAAGGTGTTGAAACAGCCTGATGAATGGCTGAACAGAAATAGGAATTTTTACGACATCGAGACTGTTAGGATTTAGTTCATTAACTGAAAATGACAGAAATAGTCATTGTACTAAACTATAGAATTTCGTAAATGCTGTAGTTCTACAAAGGCCAATTTTACCAAAAAAGTATCTAACAAAACAGCGTTTCTCATTTGACTACTGCTGTTTTTGTACGAGAGTTGGCGACAGTGTGACACGAATGATTATGAAATAATAATTAAATCAAGACCCTATGCTGCTGACAGGCGTTGATATACATCAACGGGAGCAGTTGAAAATGAGTGCCCCGACCGGGACACAAACCCAGGATCTTCTGCTTACATGGCTTTCCGAAAGAACAGATACTATCTTCATATATGAATGATTATGATCACCTTGTTAGTGGTAATTGCTTGCAGGTACGCACTGGTTCCATTCTTTCCATTTTCCCACAAGTGAGTTCTACTCTTCTTTGGAGGTTCATACGTAGGTGAATTGATATCCTCTCTCCTCGGATGCAGATGCAAAAGACTGCATTCCTTTTCCGTGAACAACAGCTGAATGGCTCGAATAAGTCTCCTCAGAGCTTCGTAGAATGGAGAAACCCTAGATCTCTATACGCCTATTTGGCTGGCCTTATCACAGTTGACAACATTCGTTGGCATTCGTTGGAATGATGAGCCATACAGTGCGTGAAGAGAAGCAAGTAATTACGGTGGCGCCATTTTTGCGTCCGACATCCATTTTGCACGACACACTTTATAAATAAAGTCCGAGTAGCTGCTGATGCTACCTACAACAGAGGTACCTGTCCGTCTGCGGAGAGGCATTCATGGTTTTTCATGCAAACTCTCGAGGGAGACTACGCACTGTCACTCATCTTCTGCCTGAATCTCTAACTGCAAACCAAATTCAGGTTTTTTTGGACGAGGTTCTGATTAATGAACCCTACAAACACTATCGGGAAGCGTTCGATATTTTCAGTGTATGATGCTCAATTTTTCTCACATTTTCTCAGTCTGCGACGCATTATAGAACGTACTATTTGTCGTTAGTGCTAGTGGAAAATACGAAGTGTCTGTGCTAAAAGAACTTAAGGAAAGTGAAAGGCTTTTATGAACTGAAGAGAAGTTTCAGGTAGAATGCTCGGCAACGATTGGTAGAAGTTATATCTTCAGTGTGTGTGTCAAACCATCCTGCACCTCAGCTAACAACAAATGCAATGCTTTATGGGAGACAACAACGACATTCTGCTTTTGGCGTTCACGACGTTCCCAGAAGAGATTAACAGGATGGGACAGGAGGAAGCAACGTCTTTATCGTTTTATTACTTGAAAAAAGCTACATTTTGAAAGATATTTATTTTTTAATTCAGATAGAAACACTGACCAGAATTATTATTGATACTACTATTATTATACTCGTGATGTACTCTTTTTATAGCCGGCCGAAGTGGCTGTGCGGTTAAAGGCGCTGCAGTCTGGAACCGCAAGACCGCTACGGTCACAGGTTCGAATCCTGCCTCGGGCATGAATGTTTGTGATGTCCTTAGGTTAGTTAGGTTTAGCTAGTTCTAAGTTCTAGGGGACTAATGACCTCAGAAGTTGAGTCCCATAGTGCTCAGAGCCATTTTGAACTCTTTTTATATCCTGATGCACAGTCTAAAAATGTTCATCACAATATCTTTACTTTTTCCAATGAGAGGTCATTCCATTTTACCTAACTATCAGGGTTCTCCTTAGTTTCAGGTGAAAAACGTAATCAAATCGTTGAAGTATCTGAGGAGTGGAAGACAATTATTAATACCTCTCGGGAATACCCACCATCTTTCAGAATATGCAAGGTAAACCAGTCGTTGATATTCAGTAAGAATCCAAAAGCAACTTTCTTCTGGGGAACATTTACACACGGCGTTGGCGCATGGGTGCTGTTCGAAACAGAGTGACGATTTCACAGGACTTGACTTCCAGTCAGCTTTTTTGATGATGTAATCAACAACGATAAGTCAAAACTCAAGATCCCGTGGTTCTTTTTCCTTGACTGACGAGTGAGAATAAAAATTTTTTCGACACATTTATTGCCTGTGGGGAAGAAGAAGATGGGTCGGCCTTGTTTATAACGGAATTTGACAATATCTGGGAGAACCAACGATCTTTTGATTTTTTACGCTGTGTGCGTTTTAAATGTAGCTTAACCTTTTTTTCTGCAGTACGTTAGCATACCAAGACGTTAATAATCTTTGACTGGTGCAGCTGCCGTGTCGTTCCTTCCTATTTCCAGCTAAACTTTATGACAGAAACCGCCTTTGACATTGAGGACTGTACTTTATTTTTTTTTTTTTTTTTTTTTTTTTGTAGTTAGTCTAATATACCAGTTACTGCACTATCAGAAGAGTTTTTTGTTTATGCCTGTAAAGTTATAAAAATATATCATGGAGACCTAGACGGTATACCACGATTTGCAATGATGTTTCACTCACCTGAAAAGCATGTATTTTTGACAAAAGGTGGTTCTGTTATCAACCCCTCTGTTCTCGGACAGACTGGACACACTTAAATCTGTTCACGAATAGAAGGGCTTGTTATCATCGATACTGACCTATTGTCAGATAAAGGTAAAGTCTAAAAAGTATTTGTTTTTAAGAAGTTTGCTCTAGGAATATTGTGTAACGTCGACAAACGAGCATCTTGCACAAGCCTCTTCAGGACTTACTCGCGTGCCAGTACATTTACTCCCTAATGGTATTTGTAATCAATAATAATAATACTAATAATACTGAATCTATGATGAATGGTGAAATTCACAACCACATTACTAAAGGTAAGAGTAATTTAAACTTTCTCTTCTTGTCGAATGTTCAGTCTTCCATATTTAGACGGCATACATCAGTCAAGATAAATTAAAACCCCATATATTAGAAAATAACGTAAAAGAGTATCGTATTAGCCACTCCTATAACTTATCACAATGTTCTGAATCGAGGTTATGAATTCCAGTTGACACCTATATTAGCATTAAACCGTTTTCAAGTTTTCAAGTTTTGGGCAGGTAACAGAGCTCTTTGCAATCAGCAAAGTTCCATAAATGCTTAGTGTTAAGTTAGAAGAAAACAGCAATCGCTTAGTGTAAGAGAAAACTTCTTTACGCAAGCTTCTTTTCTACTAGTATCCTGAGCTAGAATTGGTTAAAAATAATGTAAAAATAATTTACGGAACTAAAAGTACGTTTATTTAGTGCTAATTGTTTTGATTGCTTGTATACTTTACTGGAGTAGACAGCAGCGGAAATTGAATGTATAACTTGAGTCGTTCCACATCCCTACAGCTTTCCATCATGATGAAATTTACGGTACACGCGATATATGAAAGAATGCGTGAAGGTAGATCCTGACTGGTTCGACATTGTGAAACGCTGGGGCTTCATAATCGCACAGCTGGAAGCAGTTATTATGAATTTGTCAAGAACCGCCGTATTTCCACAATTTGACACAAAGGACAGTGATCTCCTTTCCAGGATGTTGGGCAGACTGACTTCTATGTAGGGGGTGGCAGACAGCACATATTTCGAGAAAACACGCAGCCCAAGAAACGCTCCAACCCCCCGCCGCAGTGTTTCTCGTGTCAGAGCGACAGCGACAGTTGCAGCAACAGTTCAGGGCATATGAACACAGTGATTGAGTCGTCGTCGTCGTCGACGTACCCCCCCCCCCCCCCTCCCCCTCAATGGATGTTGATAATGAGGCTACCGTAGATAATAATAAGTAAGCATTGACTACAGTAGTTTCGCTAGTAGCTTTCATCAGTTGAGGTCATACCTGCAATACTTGTCGCCGACAGGGTGGCCGAGCGGTTATAGGCGCTAGAATCTGGAACCGCGCGACCGCTACGGTCGCAGGTTCGAATCCTGCCTCGGGCGTGGATGTGTGTGATGTCCTTAGGTTAGTTAGGTTTAAGTAGTTCTACGTTCTAGGGGACTGATGACCTCAGATGTTAAGTCCCATAGTGCTGATAGCCGTTTTAACCATTTTTTGCAATACTTGTATGTTACCTCATAACGATCGCTTTGCTTACATACGCAGTCAGTTCCTTACTATATTCCTCTAAAAGCTCGAAGCTGTAATCTGTCAAGAAACTGAATAAGGATACACACTGAAGCGCCAAAGAGACTGGTACAGGCATGCGTATTCAAATACAGACATATGTAAACAGGCAGAGGACGTCACTGCGGTTCGCAACGCCTATGTAAGACAACAGGCATCTGCCGCAGTTGTTAGACCGGTTACTGCTGCTACAATGGCAGGTCATCAAGATTTAAGTGAGGATGAACGTTGGATTATAGTCGGCGCATGAGAGATGGGACACAGCATCTCCGAGGTAGCGATGAAGTGGCGATTCTCACGTACGACCATTTTATGAATTCATGAATCCAGTAAAACATCAAATCTGCGACATCACTGCGACCGGAAAAAGATCCTGCAACAACGCCACCAACGACGACTAAAGAGAATCATGCAACGTGACAGAAGTGCAACCGTTCCGCAAATTTATGCAGATTTCAATGCTGAGCCATCAGCAATTGTCAACGAGCGAACCACTCAACAAAACATTGTCGACATGGGCATTCGGAGGCGAAGACTGCACGGCACAAATTTTTACGCCTCGCCTGTACTCGTCAACACCAACTGTTGATGACTGGTCGGACGAGTCTCGTTTCAAGTTTTATCGAACGGATGGACGTGTATGGTATGGAGACAAACTCATGAATCCATGGTCCCTGCATGTCAGCGGGTGACTGTTCAAGCTGGTGGAGACTCTGTAATGGTAAAGGGCCTGGGCAGCTGGAGTGATACGGGACGCCTGATTCGTCTTGATACGACTCTGACAGGTATCCTGTCGGATAACCTGCATCCATTCATGTCCATTGTGCATTCCGACGGACTTGAGGAATTATAGCAGCACAGTGCTACACCCCACACCTCCAAAATTGCTACATCAGCAATATTCTTTTGAGTTTGAACACTTCCGCTGGTCACCAAACTCACCAGACATTAACAATATTGAGCATATCTCAAATTCCTTGCAACGCACTGTTCAGAAGAGATCTTCACTCTCGTACTCTTACGGATTTATGGACAGCCCTGCAGGATTCATTGTGTCAGTTCCCTCCAGCACCACTTCAGACAATGGTGGAGTCCATGCCACGTCGTGTTGCGGCAGTTCTGCGTGCTCGCCGCGGCCCTACACGATATTAAGCAGGTGTATCAGTTTCTTTGGCACTTCAGTACATAAAGGGTCGCGTAAAGTGCAGAAAATTTTTATTCTACATTCTGTCTGCCTGTTACGGTTCCCTGAGATCTGCACATGATGAGGGAGCCTCCAAAATTTTGTACATATTGTGTACCCTTATTACTGGTAACCGTTTTCATCGTATTACGAGCGATGACGTCCCTAAGGACATCACACACATCCATGCCCCAGGCAGGATTCGAACCTGCTACGGAACCCTCCAGTAGGACACTAAGTGATGTTTGCGCCATCACTACACAAGTTTTCTACATAATCATAGACATAATACTCACTGCATAGGCCAGTAAGACAGTGTTACCGCTAGGGACTGATTTTTAGTCAACCCCGCAAAATCAGGCCGGTTTCAGTTACTTAACGAACATGATAATGAATTTTAGAGGCTTGCACAGTATGAGTTAACATGGGCTGTAGATAATTACAAACCAACGTTGGGTCAAGATGTTGACAGGTGCGTGGTCATGATACGTCTGACGCGCGTATACCATACGCCATCGAGGTTTAACGGTATTCAGAAAATGTAATGAAACTGTTACAAGCAACTGGTAAATAGTTTTGACCTTTAACTATACAATGTGAAATTTACTTTCTGGTAACAGTTGGAAGAGCTTCCTGTGGTTCAAATGGTTCAAATGACTCTGAGCACTATGGGACTTAACATCTGAGGTCATCAGTCCCCTAGAACTTAGGACTACTTAAACCTAACTAACCTAAGGACATCACACACATCCATGCCCCAGGCAGGATTCGAACCGTAGCGGTCACGCGGTTCCAGACTGAAGCGCCTAGAACCGCACGGCCACAACGGCCGGCAGAGCTTCTTGTGCAGCACATCACGTTGCAGTGGAAGTGGATCATCTTGGTTTGCTACCTGCAACTGTATTATCTTGATGTATCTCGAATTAAGCATCTCATTGTGCCAGAGGCTAATGCTCTTTAATGAGAAAATATCGTCACTAATCCAGTTCTGTACAACTATTTTCTGTTATAAACAACTCTAACCGCTCTGAACTACCTTATTCTTCCACAAAGACGTCAGTGTGGGTATTTTGCCGCGTTAGACAGCTCTTAAGACACTAGTAGCTATCGCATGCACAAAGGCACTTGCTGAGGTGATTATAAACTATGCTTCTAGATTTGTATGTCGGAAAATATACTTTCCAAAACGTAGTGCATCCACTAGCGAATACCTTACGAACAACAACCATTGTGATGAAGTACTGAAGAGTGGAGTTCCTGTAGGGGCTTTCAAGGAAACCGAACATCTCCGAGTCGCCCTGAAGCGCATAAGCTGTAGCAGACAGGAGTTTCATACACTATTCGACCTATCTGAATTTACCATTTACTACTACTTATATGATGAATCAAGAAGATACGTCCCATATATGGCTTCTTCGTTAGGTAGGACATCGCAACGATTGCGGCACAAAAAATATATTTACAAACTTTATAATACAAATGTCTGGCCATGTGTCTCCATCAATAATGACCATTTTAATGAAGAGTAAAGACCAGAGTTTAACTTTCTGTTCACATCAGGCTCGTAAGTGACAACCATTTCTTCGGTCATAAAAGATGGCAGGGAACTTTTACGCAGAGCCATGCCAAATTTGCTTATACTGATTGAGTAAAATTACAAAAAGCTAAATTAAGTTTTGACTACAAGCATTTGATACAGATCTCTGGGTTACTGTGGGACATTCAGATATGTCTACATGGCTACCGTACTATCCTGTAGACGGCTGTAACAATCCTAGGAACATTCAGATATGCTTACATGGCTACAGTACTCTCTTGTAGACGACTGTAACAATCCTAACCCCTTCGAGAATCCTTCACGGGCCTGATGCTGATTGTCAGCTATTTTCACACGTATCACGACACAAAGTTCTTATGAAGCCACGTTACTTCAAAATGTATTCTTTTTGTAGACTTCCTTTTTTAATTAAACCTCTCTTTATGAATGGAGGTTACCTGTAAGTTCCGCTGCGTACAGATGATATGATTACGGACTCATTGATTAGGCGATCTATTGAGCAACGCCACCCACATTATAATGGGTCCAATTTCGTATAACTTATGGATGCAAGGATTCACCTTAGGCAGTACGTCCGGCTGTGCTTAGATTATCCTGTTTCTTCTATTTACTCCCGTAGAATTTCGATGCAAGTTATTTTTAAAAATACCACCGCCTATAAGATCCTCAATTTGACCATAACGCATACAACTGAACTGCTGTCAACGAAACGTTGAAGTCTAACAGCTTCTCACTTCGAGGCGAGGACAGCATTCTCTACTCTACGAAATATACGAAATATGACAATACAATCATCGAAACGTAGCTACTAGAGAGCATGCATCCACTGAACTGTTCAAAAATAAACCGTTCAGAACCGTAGTAATATTATTAATATTCGTATTTCATGTCAAGGCTGCATTAGTTACAAAAGCATCGTCCTCATATTCACTTTTCCATTTCAAATGTAGTAATTTTTGCTCCCTCCCACAATAGGACTTAAATTCTACGGTCGTCAGTCCCCTAGAACTTAGAACTATTTAAACCTAACTAACCTAAGGACATCACACACATCCATGCCCGAAGCATGATTCGAACCTGCGACCGTAGCGGTCACGCGGATCCAGACTATAGCGCCTAGAACCGATCGGCCACCCCGGTCGGCGAAATTCGGTAAATAATTTCGATCAAATAACAATATGTAGAATTTGCATTCAATCCTGTCGGCGATAAAATTGATATCTGTCTTTGAGGTTCCCACTATCACGGGCAACTGTAGCGTCCGGCTGACTCGACTCTCCGGTTGGTGCATCTATGACAGTATAATTACAAATTCTAAATAACTGATAATAGTTTAATTTAAAACTGATGCTCCTCCCGCTGGTATACATGTGACTGGAGAGAATCCTTTTGGATGCAAAGAACGTGACATCTAAGGATGGATCACTAACATTTGTTCTTTATGTGCAGGGTTTACAAAATTACATTAAGATCGTAATATTTCATACCAGTATAATTTTCCAAAACACTAGTGCTTTAATTGTAACAGCTACAACACTCGATACGCGAATAGAAGCATTATTTGTTGCTTACACAAACATCGAAACTGAAAAAAATGGTTCAAATGGCTCTGAGCACTATGGGACTTAACTTCTGTGGTCATCAGTCCCCTAGAACTTAGAACTACTTAAACCTAACTAACCTAAGGACATCACACACATCCATGCCCGAGGCAGGATTCGAACCTGCGACCGTAGCAGTCGCGCGGTTCCGGACTGAGCGCCTTAACCGCGAGACCACCGCGGCCGGCACGAAATTGAAAGGGTTTGTAATTTGTATCAAGTGGGATACAACAACGCAGTGAATTGTTGTTCTGTCTTCATAATTTTCGTAGGTGACAAAACTGAAATCAGGATTAAAATAAATAGATTCCGAGACATCAATCAGAATTACGAGTTGTTTCGAAGAATTCAGAGCCTCCGAGTCAGACCCAATTCCTGCGTGAGTTTCTCCTTTGTCTTCCACGGTGTGCCCTCGCTGCGACCACCTGCAGTGCGAGCTGACACGTCACTTCCAGTGATTGTCCGCAACGCTCCGACTGAGTGAGAGTGCATTTGTCCGGCGGCCAGCGGGTCGATACAATCGCTTTCCGCTGCGGTGGGCGTGCATTACTGGTTATTTGCCGGCGATCGTAAACAGTTTAAGTGCTCACACGATTAGCTCCCGCATACTCTTGTTTAGAGCTCCGAAATTATAGCCTTGCTCGTCATTTCAGCACTCTGCTTCTGAGCCCCGCCCCTAAGTAATCGACAAGCTCTTAGGCGCTGGCCGCACTGTCCTCGGTATTAGGGTAAACAAGGTAACCAGTACTTACGGACGGCGTTCGCCCGTTGATCGGCAAACGCCGCGCCCTGTCTCGCTCTTCAAACACAATTAGTGGAGTAATGATGAGTCGAATAACTATCCAATATCGCTTATGTCCTTGTTCTAATTAACTTAACTCAGTGAGGGCCAAGAGAATTCCAATTCTTCCTTTGAATATACATTTGTATTGAGCTACTGACGAGTTTCCTGTTTTATAACTAAATTAGTTTATTGCACAAATGGTCTTCCGCAATTTAAGCTGCGAATTGCGGCACAATTTTAGTGTGCCTCTGTAGGACGTACTCTCCACTGCGTTCGTTCTTTACGATTGCCAGTCAATTCTGTTTGTCGTAGGTCTCTGCAACATTCATTCTAAGACACAATTATCGTTTGGCTTTTTTTGTACGCCATTTCTTAAAATCGGTCAATTAAACATCTGAGCCATTACACCGGGTGTCCCTGGAGGAATGGTCAGTATTCAAATATACGACAGGAACGAGCATTCGAAACTTAAAAGTGTAGTAAACACTGGCTCTAAAATGTATACCTTAAGACCTACGAGAACATGTTCAGCTTCGATACTAAGAAACGCGTCTCTTATACTGAACAAGTGGTCGTAGCTATTAAGGTATACATTTTAGAGCCTACATTAACTAGACTTTTTGCTTCGAATGATCGTTCCTATCATATACCTGAATATTGACAATTCCTCGTACAGTACACTGTATTGATAAATATGAAATGTGATTTACCTAGTCCGCAGCTCGTGGTCGTGCGGTAGCGTTCTCGCTTCCCACGCCCGGGTTCCCGGGTTCGATTCCCGGTGGGGTCAGGGATTTTCTCTACCTCGTGATGACTGGGTGTTGTGTGATGTCCTTAGGTTAGTTAGGTTTAAGTAGTTCTAAGTTCTAGGGGACTGATGACCATAGACGTTAAGTCCCATAGTGCTCAGAGCCATTTGAACCATTTGATTTACCTTATATCAATACAGGGTGTAATTTTTAAGTTGGCAAACCAGAATAAGCTTCACACGAAAAAATGTGCCGAATCCAAAGTCGATTATTTTCGAGGGGGACAACTGCTGGTGCTAAAATTAGCCCCCCACCTCAGCCCCCTGGGGGTGGGGCGGGAGGCAACTTTAAAATTTCAAATGATAATCCCAATTTTTTATTGCACAATCAGATTCTACATAAGAAACTACGTACATTTTGTCTTAAACGTTTGTTTTGATTGTTGGTAGTTGGCGCTGTAATTCCAGAAAATCCATGTTCTAATTTTTGCGTGGAAAACGGTTACGGATAAATAAAAAATACTTATTTACTTCGTAGGATGTTTTGTTAGTTAGTGAGATAGTCAGATGTTTTGTTTGATAATTAAAAGTTGTGTGGCCTCATTACCACGAAACAAAACTTATCCGAATCTGCGGAAAAAGTTAATATTTGGGTCAACATTTGTAAAACTCTAATTCCTCTCTCTAAAACGACGCCTTATGGGGAGAGAAGGAGAGTTTTAGTTTTAGTGAATCAAAATTTACGAAGTAAATAAGTATTTCTTATTTATCCGTAACAATTTTCCACGCAAAAATGAGAACATGGATTTCCTTGAATTACAGCGCCAGCCAAGAATCAAAACAAATGTTTAAGACAAAATGTACGTAGTTTTTTTATGTAGAATCTGATTCTGCAATAAAAAATTGGGGTTCCCATTTGAAATTTTAATGTTGCCTCCCGCCCCATCCCCAGGGGGCTGGGTTGGCGGGCTAATTTTAGCACCAGAAGATGCCCCCCCTGAAAATAATCAACTTTGGATTCTGCTCATTTTTGCGTGTGAAGCATATTATTCTGGTTTGTCAACTTAAAATTTACACCCGGTATATCAGGCACGTTATTATTCATGTAGTGTTGACAGTTTCCATTTCTCGCACTCCCTTATTGTCCTCGCTTCATCGTGTTTTGAGATGCATCTTCGTTCAAATGGTTCAAATGGCTCTGAGCACTATGGGACTCAACTGCTGTGGTCATAAGTCCCCTAGAACTTAGAACTACTTAAACCTAACTAACCTAAGGACATCACACACATCCATGCCCGAGGCAGGATTCGAACCTGCGACCGGAGCGGTCGTGCGGTTCCAGACTGTAGCACCTTTAACCGCTCGGCCACTTCGACCGGCAGATGCATCTTGTGTCTATGGTTTTT
Organism: Schistocerca piceifrons; assembly: GCF_021461385.2. Lineage (NCBI taxonomy): Eukaryota > Metazoa > Arthropoda > Insecta > Orthoptera > Acrididae > Schistocerca > Schistocerca piceifrons. Next base: position 158,977,482 of record NC_060138.1, on the reverse strand, counting down.
TACTCATTTACCATTTCTACGAGACGTGGTGTAGTCGTTGAGTCGACAGAATACAGTTAAAAATTTCTATCCTGCCTCCTGGATTTAGGTTTGCAGGGTGTCGTTAAATCCATTACAGCAAATGCCACAATAATATCTTTGAAATTGGCATGGATGATTTCCTTTCTATTCCGTCTTTGAACCGAACTTGTGCTCATTCTCTATTGGCCTCGCCCTGAAAGGGACGTGAAACGGTAAACGTCCACCCTGTTAGTGTGGTGCGAGGTTCAAACTGCCGTCCAGCGATCTCAATTTAGGTTTCATGCAATTATCCTTAATAATTTCCAATAGTTGACAAGATGATTGTTTAAACAGATCACGACCGTTTTCGTCCCACTTTCTCCAACTGGAGAAATTCTTTGTCTGAAAAACTCGATTCCAGCTATACATTAGACTCTGACTTACCTTCTTTACTGATACACTTTTCCTCTAGAGTCTTCATGTTCACATCCTCCTGGAACACTCGCTGAACGGTTTTACGTAATAAATATATTGTAAATTTTTAATACTTATAAATATTATAAATTAAGTCCCCCGCCATGATTTTCTGTCAGTATGTTATGATTAATCTCAGGAACTACTGTAGGGTTTCTGATACGTTTTTATTAACAGACTGATTCACTAACAAGGTTTCTGTATATCACTTCATATTACAAATAGGTCCTCTACCCTTAGATAGTTAGTCCCACACGTGCGATTCCGTGACGCGTCGCTAGTTAATTGTAAAAGAATTAGTTGAGTACCCGCCATTGCCAGGGTATGTTTCTATTGGTCCATTTCCTTCCTCCTCTCTCTACTCATTTCTTCCCCCCTCGTCTCTTTCCATCCTCTCATCCCTCTCTTTGCCGTCTTCTTCCACCCCCCCCCCTTTCACTCAATATCCGTCTCCTCCGCCATACTTTCTTTCTATCTAATTCTCTCTTCTCTCTTTCTCTCTCTCTCTCTGTGTCTCTCTCTCTCTCTTCTCACCACACCGCCGTTCATTGTCTATCATCTCCTACTCCCCCTCATGCTAACCATTGCTCCTTACCCCTCCATCCATTTCCTCCTCCCCTCTGTATCCTCCTCAATTCCTATATCTCTTCCTCCTCTTCTATCTGTCCATGTCCTCCTCCTCCTCCTCTCGTTGCCCATCACCTGCTACATCTCTCTCTGTTCATATCTTCCTCTTCACTTTCTCTGTCAATTCTTCCTCCTCCTCTCTATATCAATCTCCTCCTCATATCTCCTCCTCACTCATATTAGCGACCATGTCCTCCTTCCCCCCCTATGTCTCTCCATCTCTTCCTGCCACTTCTGTCTCCCCGATAGGAGGTTGCTGGTTCTTGCCCCCAAAGTATTTCTTTCCAGATGTTAAGTAATAGGTGTACCACGTTTGGCTGAAATCGATCCAGATGTTCAAAAGGAATGTCATACCCGCCGATTTCCCGTATTCGCACATTTCACATATATTCAACATATTTTATCCATATTAGTATTCATATTTTACCTGTACCACTAGCGAATTTCACCCTACAGTTCGTTTTGGGATAGCTAATGTTTATGACGTCATTTCTCCTGAACTACGTGTCGTACAATGATATAATTTTGTACATACATTTGACAGTATTTGTGAATACTGTCTGAGAAATATGTTGCGAATAGAGTCAGTAGCGAAGAAGTAATAAATTAAAACGCCATGCCTAACTTGGCAGTTTTCTGTATGACCAGCGAAGATAGTAAGAGATAAACCTTTCCCCTTTTATCATTTTGTGAGAGTTTCCAGTGAGAATAAGTTACGAAAGTGTGTAAAATTATGTTTAAAGTTTGTTGCAAATCACTAAGTGCTCTCATCCTCAAATATTATTCTCAAATATTGGATGAATAATTTAATTTCTGGCTGTTCATGCATTGTGGGCTACAATTCTATTTCACAGCCAGCTGGTTCTTAACCCCACGGCGTTTCTTACCAGACAGTAAGTGATATGTATACGAAGTTTGGTTGAAATCGATCCCGTGGTTTAGGAGGAGATGTGGAACGTACATGCATAAATATGAGTGTTAGAAGCATATGCAATAGTAACAGATGCATTTCTTGCAGTAATGTGATATTTTTTGTAAATAATTTATGAGAATTTTTGAAATTTAAAAATAATTTTTAAATTGTTTAGAAATATTTAAGTTCACAAAGGTCATATCACATTACTCTAATGAATGTCACTACAAAATTGTCGGAGAATTGCAGAACGGGACTTTATGTATAATTTAATTCTTTTTTTATCTTTGCCTAGAGAGCAACTGAGCAGATGTTAAGGATTCTTGATGAACCTTTCTGATTTTTTTTACGTATTAACTGTCTGTAGATGACCACTGGGTGGTCGAAACGTTATTATGCTGTAAAATACTGATGTCATTGTGCCACCCGCATCTCGTGGTCGTGCGGTAGCGTTCTCGCTTCCCACGCCCGGGTTCCCGGGTTCGATTCCCGGCGGGGTCAGGGATTTTCTCTGCCTCGTGATGGCTGGGTATTGTGTGATGTCCCTAGGTTAGTTAGGTTTAAGTAGTTCTAAGTTCTAGGGGACTGATGACCATAGATGTTAAGTCCCATAGTGCTCAGAGCCATTTGAACCATTTGTCATTGTGCCACGGGAGGTATAACTTAATGCCCATGGACAGTCAATGTTTCCGAACGAAAGTAGAGGTGTCCGATTGGGAGATTTGAGTCCAGTTTCTACCAAATACAAATTCAGTGCATTGCCCTTTGCATCACTTCGGTCGATGAGATGCCAAGACGTATCACGAAATCGGTGCCATGTTTATAGCAGAGAGCTTGGCTTCATGTAGATGACGATGCTGGTGGTGAAGAGGCGACGAGGGGATGGCGAGAAGAGTAATTCTTCAATTAGCCCACGAGTGATTGCCTTTGTCGTGGTTTTTTTCTGTTTATCTATTTTTGCATTGAGGAGTGAAAACCGTACAATCGACAGCAGTTACGTAAGTTTCCTATTAACATAATTGCAATTTCCACATTACGACTACCAAACGAGTTCTTAATGGCAAATAAAAACACTAGAAGATGAAACATCACACAATCAGCAGTAGCTCCAACAGTTTCAAGTTAACATTACAGCTGCTCTCATAATATAATAGTGATAACAACGTGAAGTAAAAAAATAAGTTCGGTACATTAATGAAAAACACAAAAATTAGACCCAGGATTTAAGCCAGACACGTTCCATAGGGGAATGTCATACACAGAACCTTATGACTGAAATGAAATGATAATTAAATCAAGACCCTACGCTGCCGACAGGCGTTGATATACATCAACAGGGACAATTGAAAATGTGTGCCCCGACCGGGACTCGAACCCGGGACCTCCTGCTTACTTGAAAGACGCTCTATCCATCTTTTTTTTCCAAGGAAAAACCTTTATTATTCACAAAATAAACATAGTACGTTCTTACACATTATAACTGTCCTGGAAGGAACTTCGCTGCCGTCCTACCATGCAGCATGGAATAACAATAAAGTCAAAGAGAGGCCACCTCCGGTAGCCTAAAGAAAAGTATTTATAGATATTGAAAACAAAATTAGAAGTACATCCCATTGCTAACTGTGCAAGCGTTAGTTTTTCCTAGGTCGCATACTCGCGTAGTTGTCCCTAGCTGTTCACATTACCTGGTCGGTTTCACAACGACAGCACCGCCGCTCATCTCTGCGCACCCGACACACCCCAAGTATATGGCGGGTCCGCAAAAACCGTTACTAGGAAATTGGCATACCAGTCCTTGTACTTTTGTAGCCGTAACAGTTTTGTGTGTCCATTTGCAACTATTGCCAGTAATCCAGTACGTTCAGACATGTGTCTCTACAGATGTAATGTACCGACATACCTGTGTTCACCGCACTGCGTTTGTCTTATGGCGCGAAAAATAGGTTTCCTCTGGAAAACATACTATGACTGCTGTATAGATAGTGCCCCGCATGAACGCTGTTATCTTCCTTGGGAGAGTCCAGACAGCCAGTGCCTCGCCGCAGACCAGCCGATGGTTATCCGTATCCAGCACGCCGCATTGCTGTCACATGGGCGGATCCGCCAAATGTATTGTGTTCTTTTTATCATTCGTAGGGTATTTCCGGTTCACTACAATGTACGATATTGACCTTACTGTTGTAGGTAGGTGGCGGTAGTGTACCGTGCGCCACACCACGTGCCAGTTAACGGCTGGATGTTTCCGTTCCACCATATTCCTGGGGATCTGTCGAAGAAGCAGATGGTACACGTCCTTCGATGTCGACGTCGGGTCTTCGGTAAACGCTCTCGAACGTAACTGTGTACCACGATGTACGTGCGCACATACGTTAACGGGAGCGATATATGGCCGACGCTGACTGGAGGAAGAGGCGATGTTGGTACGAGTTCTTGGATGATCGTCCCCGTAAGCGAGCGATTCTTGTTGCGCCACCGTTTGAGCATAGTATTAATATATATGTCACGCGCCTTCTCGTGTACGTTCACTAAACCAACGCCACCCCTCTCGCACTGGGAGGGTAAGCGTGTTGTACTGTACCTTAAAGAGCTGTCCCAGGCTTACATAGTACCCAAAAGCCACCTGAATCTTCATAGCCATCGCGCGCGTCAAGGGGAGAAGATGTGCCATCATGGGCGCGAGATAAAGGTTGACAAGTAACACTCGCTGCAGCAATCCACCGACCGTAGGTGCATCTGAGCCACCGAGGGCACAGAGGATACTGCGACTGCAGTGGTTCATCCCTTGCACGCTCCCTGTCAGACTCACATTTCCAACTACATTCGTAGAGTCCCTACCCATTACACTCATTACTCGCGGTAGACAATCTTACCGAGTCCCGTAGGAGTCCGAGGAATGCGTGTGCATCCGCACAGAAGAAGAAGGTCAATGACCGGCTAGCCTTAACTATATGAAAATGATATGTGGTCTTTCGGACATGTCCCAAAGAACAGATACAATCTTCATATGTTATAACTGAAAGATGGTCAACGGCGTCTTTTACAAATGCCAAGGAAAAAGGCAAACAGACGTCCATGTTTTCGAAGAGGGCTGGTTCCAAAGGAGGACAAAAAATGGGTCAAATGGCTCTGAGCGCTATGGGACTTAACTCCTGAGGTCATCAGTCCCCTAGAACTCAGAACTACTTAAACCTAATCTAAGGTCATCACAAACATCCATGCCCGAGGCAGGATTCGAACCTGCGACCGTAGCGGTCCCGCGGTTCCAGACTGTACAACCGCAAGGCCACCACGGCTGGCCAAAGGAGGACAATATCTACACAAGTTATAGGTAAAATTTGGATAGCGGCGTCTTTTAAGGAGTTCGCGAGCAAAAAATACCTATATACATCGAACCGCTGAAGTAATGCACTTGCGGCGGTTGTTCAGTGGGCGTTAAATTAACAAAAAAGCTACTAATGAGAAAATTTTACGTAATCTTCGTGCCCCAAAAAGAATCGACTCGTACTTTTATCGATTGTAACGGTCGCGTGCAAGTCGCTGAGCTCGCGCTGAGCCGTGGCTTCGTGATATGCACAGACATCGTTCGTGTGGAACAGAGGGGAAAAAAAAACCCGAGAGGTGCTCCTGAATATGCCATGACGGCACGGTGCATGAAACATTGACTGAACCTAGCGCGGCACTTGATTCGGAATATCACACACGGCGAATTATGGATGGCGCTTTAAATACTTCAGTTTAAGAACTTGGGACGGCGAGTTTTTTTCCCGGTACGTGTGTAACACGCAGACGGGAGAGTTTGCTATCAGTTCATTATGGATGTGCGGAATGCTTTATGCAGCGCACCAGGTTACGCGGCGTGTGCGCGCGGCCTGCTAATTGCGACACTGGTGAATGGCTGAGCGCGGGTAGACGCGCGATGTGGGCCCACACGCGCCGGCCTGCCACCTACGCCGGGTCACACGCGACGCGACGCGACGTGCAAACGACCGCCAGCCGGCCTCTCTCTCTGGCTGCCGAGCTGTCGCTGCACATGGCCGTGACCGGCGTTTAGACATCGCAAGATTGCGTACCATGCACACACCATCGCACCTGCCTTCGTGTTTTATCTAATGGTAATTTTCGTGAGAAGCAATGCCACCTGTGATGTCACCGCCAGACACCACACTTGCTAGGTGATAGCCTTTAAATCGGCCGCGGTCCGTTAGTATTCGTCGGACCCGCGTGTCGCCACTATCAGTGATTGCAGACCGAGCGCCGCCACACGGCAGGTCTAGTCTAGAGAGACTCCTTAGCACTCGCCCCAGTTGTACAGCCGACTTTGCTAGCGATGGTTCACTGACTACATACGCTCTCATTTGCAGAGACGACAGTTTAGCATAGCCTTCAGCTACGTCGTCCGCCCCGGTAGCTGAGTGGTCAGCGTGACAGACTGTCAATCCTAAGGGCCCGGGTTCAATTCCCGGCTGGGTCGGAGATTTTCTCGGCTCAGGGACTGGGTGTTGTGTTGTCCTTATCACCATCATTTCATCCCCATCGACATGCAAGTCGCCGAAGTGGCGTCAAATCGAAAGACTTGCACCAGGCGAACGGTCTACCCGACGGGAGGCCCTAGCCACACGACATTTCCATTTCAGCTACGTCATTTCCTACGACCGAGCAAGGCGCCATATTCAGTTACTATGTCTTCTGAACAGATAATATTGAGACTCATGTACCGTCAAGAGCGACGTTCATCATTAATGGATTAAAGTTAAGTATCAAACTAATTACGTCCGCTTTCTAAATTCTAATTCCATGTCATGTTCCAGACCTCACGTCAGTTTAGTTCTTCCCTCCTCACGCCAGACTGCGTGAGCTAAAACGCATGCATTTCGGCCTCCATTCGTAACACGGTGTTGGCTCTTCTGCCAACAGAACACCACCAATACTCAAACATTTCTGACAGAGACCATACGCTCTATAATTGTCTTGACTAGCTGTCGGTTCGAACTAGAAGGTTGGGACCCGATGCTATACAGCACGTGTTCGGTATACGTTCATAGTGTACAGCACGATTGACAGCGAAAAATGACGTGGGTTAAAATATATGACAGTAGAACTAACAGTAAACATGAGTCTGTAACGAGACGTTTATGATATTACTGCGAGTGTGTTGTTATGGGACATCACTGACGTCAATATGAAATATTCTGCAAGTTAGCAGAAATGTATTTGAACTGAAAACTTTTCAATTAAAACCCGATACAATTGCGCTGTAATTTCACCCATGCGTACCTTAACAAGAAATATAATACTACATCATCACGTTACATCTTGCTATGTACTGTACATTCGTAACTGTGTAAGGAGATATTCTAAGGTTGTCCTCGTAGCTGGATGCAATACTGCACTCGTCTCAGCAGTGACTTACGATTTCCCGCAAAAATTCCCCCCGGATCCCTTCATAAATACTGCCAAAAGTGTATAATTTGCAGCTCTAATTCTTCAACTGTGTCAATGGCGGTGCTGTACTCTTCACTTTTGAAATTAACCAGACAGGAAATGCATAGGATTGCGGTGAGGTGATCTGCTGGACCTACCCGTCTTTCACCATATCGGTTAAGTGTCGTCTTTCATCATAATATGCCTCCGCCTCGGTACTCATCTGTCATACTCCCTAATTACGAGGTTTGGCACTTTAATAGTGGCAACTATTTATTTGCAGTTCGTAAAAAATAAAAACTTGTTTCAAAGTTTTACTGACCTTCAAAGTAGTCACCAGCGTTGTGTATAATCCGTTGTCAGCGATATGGAAGTTGTAAGATACTCTTAGCAGTACCAGTTGTGTTGATAGTTCGAGCGGCAGGGTCTATTGCCCGACGAATATGTAGCAGTTGTTAAGCGAATGCCGTGTTTTCCTCAGAAATCGAGTTGAACTCACGAGGGCTTAAGTCAGGGGAGTGCAGTAGGTGCTATAGCATTTAGCAGCCCCTTCAGTCAAACAAATCAGTAACAGCTTGCACTGTACGTGCTTGAGCATTGCCCTGCAAAATGGCATCACTTCTGTCTCTAAGCTGGTCGTAGGTTGTGTTCCAAAAATGAACAGCGATGTTGTTCGGACGTGGAGGAGATACAGAGAAGCAGGAACTGTCGAAGACAAGCCTTTCTCAGTCCGCCCAAGGACTACTACTGCAGTGGATGACCGCTACCTACGGATTATGGCTCGGAGGAACCCTGACAGCAACGCCATCATGTTGAACAATGCTTTTCGTACAACCACAGGACGTCATGTTAGGACTGAAACTGTGCCGAGTAGGCTGCATGATGCGCAAATTTACTCACGACGTCCAGGGCGAGGTCCATCTTTGCAACCATGAGACCATGCAGCCCGGTACCGATGTGCCCAGCAACATGCCGAATGGACCGCTCATGATTAGCATCACGTTCTCTTCACCGATGAGTGTCGCATATGCCTTCAACCAGGAGACGTGTTTGGAGGCAACCCGGTCAGGCAGAACGCTTTAGACACAATGTCCAGCGGGTGAAGCAAGGTGTAGGTTCCCTGCTGTTTTGCGGTGGCCGACGTACGCCGCTGGTGGTCATGGAAAGCGCCGTAACTGCTGTACGATACGTGAATGCCATCCTGCGAGCGATAGTGCAACCATACTGGCAGGATATTGGCGAGGCATTCGCCTTCATGGACGACAATTCGCGCCCCCATCGTGAACAACTTGTAGATTATTTCCTTCAGGATAACGACATCGCTCCACTACAGTGGCCAGCATGTTCTCTAGACATGGACCCTATCGAACATGACTGGGATGGATTGAAAAGGGCTGTTTATGGACGACGTGACCCACCAATCACTCTGAGGGACCTATACTGAATCGCCGGTGAGGAGTAGGACAATCTGGACCAACAGTGCCTTGATGAACTTGTGGATAGTACGCCAGCACGAATACAGGCATGCATCAATGCAAAAGGACGTGTTATTGGGTAGTGGATCTGAATGTCTCGTTGTATAGTGGTACAAAATGCATTGTGTGGTTTTCATGAGCAATAAAAAGGGCAGAAATGATGTTTGTGCTGATCGCTATTCCAATTTTCTGTACAGGTTCGGAACTCTCGGAACAGAGGTGATGCAAAACTATTTTTGATGTGTATGTTATGTCTTCAAATGTCTACCCATGATGGATGCCTCAAAGGCCTCACTACTTTTTCCATAACCATTTACAGCGACTGAAAAAAATGGTTCAAATGGCTATAAGCACTATAGGACTTAACATCTGAGGTCATCAGTCCCCTAGACTTAGAACCTAACTAAGGACATCACACACATCCATGCACGAGGCAGGATTTGAACGTGCGACCGTAGCAGCAGCGCGGTTCCGGACTGAAGCATCTAGAACCGATCGGATACAGCGGCCGGCTACAGGGACAGAAACAAATTTGTGATCTTGCCCAACAAATGACACGAACAAGAAAGAAAATTGGTTCAGGCAAACCCAGTTACTTGAGCACTTTTCATGGACGATAAATAATAACATTTTTCCCGTCCATACTATTGCAGAAGGTCGGAAATGCAGTGGCCGCTACTGGTTGGTGGCAGCCGTCTTCATGTTTGTCAGGAGGTGTTCGATTCCAACCTTTATCACCCTCAGTTCGCGTGTTGGGGATAGAAAAATGGAAGACTTTGTGGGTGGTTGCAGAAAAACCATTGGTGAAGGTCACAATTATTCATGATTAGGCTGGTCTTGAACATTTAAATGTGCTCGTCTTCACCCAGCGCGCGGCGTAGCACCGTTCCAGGTCGCCCCCGCATCAGAACGGCACGCAATATGAACGGCTTGGCGGTGTACGCGCATAGCTGGAAGAAGGGCTGCTTACTCGTAGAATGCCGACGTACTGGTTGCTGACGCGGCGGTCGCCGAGTGAAGCACTCGTCACGGCTCTGCTGCCAACAACAGGCAGCCAGCAACATGTTGTAGCGTTGCGGCAGGCAACACCGTCGCCCAAACACTGCACTTCTGGCCTGAAGCTTATAAGGCAGCTGGCGGACCGCGGCAGGGCTCCCCTCATCTGTGCAGGTCCCCCCCCCATCTGCCCTTGGCTGTCGTATGATATCGTGCCACCTTTTTAGTGCAGTGTTTTAAGTGAACGTTCTGTGTTGTGCGTCTTTTCCGAAGTGTTGCGAACAGAAATGAGACTGTCGCCGTGTTTTTTTGTCTGTCTACTGTTTTACCTGTCTGCTTCCTGTGTCTTTTATTAGCATCGCCCCTTTGTTTTATGTTTTACCTTCCACAATTTTTCGCCATTTTACAATTTAAGTCGCTGTTTTTATCTCCGGCTTTTACTGTCCATTGTCTTTTTCTTCTGGTTTAAAAATTCTGTAGGCTGAAGAGCGGCGTACTAAACTGCTGCCAGACTGCCCCCTTTGAGGGCATCGAAATTGAATAAAGGAAAACAAAAAAAAAACGTGGCAGGGCGGATTCGGTTTGTCTTCCGGTCGTGCCTCGGACCATGAGGTGGCAGACATGTTGCTCGGTGGGCCATCAGGCAGCAGTCGACGGTTTCCCGGTAGCGGCGTTGGCGGCTGCGCCATGAGCATAGTGCTGTCCGGTGCAGCAGTACTCAGCTCTTCCAAACACGACTAAGTCAACACATGGTTATCGATCTAGCGGCGGCGATCGTCACCTGGCGGGCAAGGTAACACTGACCTACTTAGCTGCGCAAGGGATTTAAATAAACCTGTCTGGAGTTGATCATCTGGAAGACGCGCCAGGCGGAATTTCCCACACGGCAGTTAGTGTCTCAGGCGACTGTTGCCTTGTGGAGGGAGAAAGGCGTGCAAGAGGCGTAGCTGTAAAGAGTGCTGTGTGAACAGGTTACTGACTGCGCCTCCTGGCGGCAACGGCGCCCTATACATGACAATGGATGCCTCTGTGGGCCGTTTTGTTGCACTACAATTCGGAAAACCACATGAATATCTAATTCCTTCACCACACATTTTCCAGATTTCGGCGGTGGGTTCGGGCAAATGTGTGTGCTCCATTTTATATACATATATATAGTAGCATAACAGACTTGGGCGATAGCTGCACTCTCAGCTGAAAATCCCACTCGGAAATTGTGACATGTCACCTGCAGAGAGACAAGAATGGAAATTAATGATGTATACTGAGGTGATAAAAGGCACAGGATAGCGATATTCACATATACAGCCTGCGGCTGTATACCACACGTTATTAATGAAGGAATAAACAACTTTATAAATAATAGTGTTTTCAGTGCGTTACAATTTAGCAAATCGTCGTACAGTGATTAAATTTTACTGTAAGTTTCAGTGGTACATGTGAACACTGTCCGCAAATTGTGTCGCGAATACAGTCAGTAGTAAAGATGTAATAATTTAAAACGTCATGCTTCATGCGGCAGTTTTACTGCATGAACAGCTAAAATGTAGCAAAGAGATGAACTTTTCTTTCCTTTCATCATTTTATGGGGTTGTCAGCGAGAAAAAGTTTCGTAATGGTTTAAAAACTGAAATTATGTGTAAAGTTTATTGCAAGTCACTTTGTGCTCTCATTCTCAAACACTGAATCACTACAGTCAGGTATTCACACGTTGTTTTCTACGTTGCATTTTCACCTTCAGCCCCAGTCTTTTGAAAGGTAAGTGGTTCTTCCCCCGCAGCGATTCCTTACAGACAGTAAGTAAAATGTGTACAAAGTTTGGTTGAAACCGGTCGAGTGGTTTAGGAGGAGATGTGGAAAATACATACATTGAGGTAGCAGGCTCACATTGAGTACCTAGCAAACAAACTGAGCAGCTTTGCATTTTCTGCGCAAATATTATCAACTGACATGGGCACACGAAAAGTAGTATATGTTAGCTACTTTGATTCCATTTTGGGTGTGGTATTGTTTTTTAGGGTACCTCAACAAGTATAATGCGGATACTAAAAATATAGAAAACATATGTGCATTGATATAGAAAAAAATTATTTAAGGTATGTGCACTGTAAATCATAAAGAACCACGTCGTCCATTATACAGAAAAGTTTAAATATTAACTCTACCATCCCTATAAATACACTCCTGGAAATTGAAATAAGAACACAGTGAATTCATTGTTCCAGGAAGGGGAAACTTTATTGACACATTCCTGGGGTCAGATACATCACATGATCACACTGACAGAACCACAGGCACATAGACACAGGCAACAGAGCATGCACAATGTCGGCACTAGTACAGTGTATATCCACCTTTCGCAGCAATGCAGGCTGCTATTCTCCCATGGAGACGATCGTAGAGATGCTGGATGTAGTCCTGTGGAACGGCTTGCCATGCCATTTCCACCTGGCGCCTCAGTTGGACCAGCGTTCGTGCTGGACGTGCAGACCGCGTGAGACGACGCTTCATCCAGTCCCAAACATGCTCAATGGGGGACAGATCCGGAGATCCTGCTGGCCAGGGTAGTTGACTTACACCTTCTAGAGCACGTTGGGTGGCACGGGATACATGCGGACGTGCATTGTCCTGCTGGAACAGCAAGTTCCCTTGCCGGTCTAGGAATGGTAGAACGATGGGTTCGATGACGGTTTGGATGTACCGTGCACTATTCAGTGTTCCCTCGACGATCACCAGTGGTGTACGGCCAGTGTAGGAGATCGCTCCCCACACCATGATGCCGGGTGTTGGCCCTGTGTGCCTCGGTCGTATGCAGTCCTGATTGTGGCGCTCACCTGCACGGCGCCAAACACGCATACGACCATCATTGGCACCAAGGCAGAAGCGACTCTCATCGCTGAAGACGACACGTCTCCATTCGTCCCTCCATTCACGCCTGTCGCGACACCACTGGAGGCGGGCTGCACGATGTTGGGGCGTGAGCGGAAGACGGCCTAACGGTGTGCGGGACCGTAGCCCAGCTTCATGGAGACGGTTGCGAATGGTCCTCGCCGATACCCCAGGAGCAACAGTGTCCCTAATTTGCTGGGAAGTGGCGGTGCGGTCCCCTACGGCACTGCGTAGGATCCTACGGTCTTGGCGTGCATCCGTGCGTCGCTGCGGTCCGGTCCCAGGTCGACGGGCACGTGCGCCTTCCGCCGACCACTGGCGACAACATCGATGTACTGTGGAGACCTCACGCCCCACGTGTTGAGCAATTCGGCGGTACGTCCACCCGGCCTCCCGCATGCCCACTATACGCCCTCGCTCAAAGTCCGTCAGCTGCACATACGGTTCACGTCCACGCTGTCACGGCATGCTACCAGTGTTAAAGACTGCGATGGAGCTCCGTATGCCACGGCAAACTGGCTGACACTGACGGCGGCGGTGCACAAATGCTGCGCAGCTAGCGCCATTCGACTGCCAACACCGCGGTTCCTGGTGTGTCCGCTGTGCCGTGCGTGTGATCATTGTTTGTACAGCCCTCTCGCAGTGTCCAGAGCAAGTATGGTGGGTCTGACACACCGGTGTCAATGTGTTCTTTTTTCTATTTCCGGGAGTGTATATTAGAATATTATCTTTATCTATACCAGACATCAGTTGAGGGAAATAATTTTCTTCATTTGCATCATAAAAGAAGCAAAGAAAATTTTATTCTTCACAACCGCTACCTCAAATGCTCAAAATATGGTAATGAAAACTTTTCTTTCGAGGCTATCCGCAAACATGCAGTTATGAGGGAGAGGTTTCGAAGCAGGGCAGGAGGCTTGGCTAACCACAGAGGAGACGATTAGGACCCCAAAGTGGTGTGTTGTCTTGACCCTCGGCCTTCACAGGAGGCCATTCAGTTGTAGAAGCAGGTACTATTACTTGCGAAATCTCGGCTACCCACGTGGAGAGGTGGATGGGCATTGCCAAGGTATCAGTCGGCACGGGCGTTTTTCCTGCGAAACACACTGCTGGCGACAGAACGCCGCACCGCCCGGAGCCAGACACCAAAAAAAAAAAAAAAAAAATGGTTCAAATGGCTCTGAGCACTATGGGACTTAACTTCTGAGGTCATCAGTCCCTATAGCTTAGAACTAATTAAAGCTAACTAACCTAAGGACATCACAAACATCCATGCCCGAGGCAGGATTCGAACCAGCGACCGTAGCGGTCACGCGGTGCCAGACTGTAGCGCCTAGAACCGCTCGGCCACCACGGCCGGCGCCAGACACCAACAACGCCACTTCTTCTGTCGTGTCGTCAGCTTCCCCTGCTTCCGACGCCGCAGAAGGCGACGATGTTGCCACCGACGCCGCTGCATCACAGAATGCAAACACCGAGGGGACCGACAAATGGCGTCGATACTGATATTTGCAGAGATAACTGCATACAAGGCAAGTAACACATCACAAGTGTTGTCAGTATTAACATTTTGATAGAGAAAAAACAATGTATTTACCTTAATAGTGTTCAAAAGTCATTATGTATATTGAGGTGAGCCGCCAGCAGTGGTGGATGTAGGGAGAGAGATGGCGGAGTTTTGAGAGCGGATATATATATATATATATATATATATATATATATATATATATATATATATATATATATCAGTTCATGACATCCAGTCTTACAAATTTACTCTCTCTGATGGACACACGTCCAGATCATCCGCTCTCAAAACTCCGCCATCTCTCTCCCTACATCCACCACTGCTGGCGGCTCACCTCAAACTGCTCAACGCTACGCGCTGTTCGCATCCAGCTGCCCAACACTACAATAGCGAATATTCCAACAATACCAACCAGCCACAGACTGCACACAGCATAGCCAATGATGTTCATACAGAGCGCTACGTGACGTTACCAACATAAAAACCTAAACAGCCTACTTACAAAGTGAATGGACAGAAAACGACACTCGAGTTACTGAGCGATTGGGAGAGACGAGCACGCTACTTACTGGACACACTGAATTTTTTTCAGCTTCAGGCACAAGGATGGAGATAACAGAGGGAAAATTAAACCAATTTCAGTCAGAGGGCGCTGAAAGGATCGCCGTGCAGTACGCTGAAGTAGAAACGAGGCAAAAATATATGAGGAGTGATAACCTGAACTGCAAAGTGGCTTGCAAATTTCTGCTTACGGGTTGAGAGACCTTTGTTGACATGTTTTTAGGCGTTATTCCCCCCCCCCCCCCCCCCCCAGAGCGCTCGCTACATCTCTCCACATTACTTGCATTGAGTAATCTCTGGAAATTTTGTCAACTCGAGCAATCTCTGAAAATTTTGTCAGCCTTGAACAATTTTCAAGAGTAAGAACCTACACATCAGCGAATACGTAAAGTAAATAGTCGGTGACAGACAGACAACAATGAGAGCCAGACTAGACAGATTGAGCAAATGAACATCTAGGACAGAACCAGAATGACAGCAAAATCATGAAGTTGCAGTGTTTGAGTAATAGAGTAAGGGAGTGTAAAGCTAATAACTAGCAGCAGGCGCTCTCACAGAACCTCAGTAAGTGTTGGATTAAAAAAAAAAAGAAGAATGTGAGCATTAATCTGTGTGCTGTATAAAGATCTCCATGTAGTGTTTATTTTCTTTTGCTCACTTAAGTAAAGAACTGTCTGAGACTATAAGCTATTAGAAGGGAACGAAGAGGACACGAAAGTGAGATCTCTGTGGAGAGCAGATTTCTGAAGTAATTGTGGAGCGGTTTAGCTCAGGAAGAGAAGGGGAACGGGAGTATGGGTGCGATGGCTGCAGTGGCATGAGAGATCACAAAGGTGGTAACAGGCTGATGGAGGAGCACTTTTAGAAGTACCACCCACGTGTGTCTAGTTTGACCATCGCACAGATAACGCCCCCCACTCAACCCTCCCCCCCACCCCGCCACTCTGCGCCGCCCCCCACCATACTAATACTTGTTGTAGAAGGATTGAACCTGTGGGTCAATCGGCAAAAACGACAATCTCACAACTTGGTAGGCAGGACAGCGGACCAAAAACCAGCAGACCGTTGACACACCCAGTAATTCACACTCCCACGCATGAACAGTGATATGTCATTTTTTCTTGCCTTTAACAAATAATCTCATCAGGTTGAGAAATGAGGTTAAGGGAGGAGAGGTGAAAACCGGAACAGAGATTACCAAAGCCAATAATAAGAAACAAAAGGGTCGTCAATAAAAGATGAAAATTTGAACATCTTGATGGGAAGATAAAGAAGAACTCTACAAAGGGATTAAGCTGAACATGGAGAAGGAAACATTTAGGAAGAAAAAGGGATTAAATGGAAATGGGATAAGAGAACATTTTTAGGAATCAAAGGAGGTCGTGAGAAATTGATATGTCCTAACAGAAACAAAAGTATTGAAAATGGGATCCATAACGTAATAAACACAAATGGGCTGCTGGAGACACAGAACATCAGCATCGGTTTCAAGCCCTTGTTCGTCTGGCAACTCGCAGTGATTATAAAGGTTAAACATATTAAATGGCATCCGTTATTGTCCACAATAATCTCATTTGAGAATGGTAACACTATCAGAAAAGAAGATCAAAATGTCATCAGTGTTATCATTACCAACGAGAAAAGTCAATGAAATGTATAGTAACTAATTAGGTAAAAGTTTTCGAAGATGGAAGAAAACTGTGTTGTATAACAGCAGATGCGTACTGTGTCAAACGAGAATAGCGTTCGCTAACTGAAGTGGTACATATGTGAGGAAGAAGGCAGCCTAGGAAAAAGAATGTAATTTCTGTTTATTACAATTATTGTGTGTAGTGGATTGCGGACCTAGAAACGACAGAGGCTTCGTCCCTCCGTTGCCCTCAGTGGTTCACAGATCCACAACAGGCCACACACACACACCCATCCCATAGCCGCGCCACACCGAACACACGGTTATTCTGCGGTTCGGCCCCCAGTAGCCTTCCCCCCCCCCCCCCCCTTATGTGTACGCCTACGTGGAGACAGTGTTTGCGCAGCATGCGCCGACATAATGTAACTGAGGCGGAATAAGGGGAACCAGCCCGCCTTCGCCGAGGCAGATGGAAAACCGCCCTGAAAACCATCCACCGGCTGGCCGGCACACCGGAGATCGACACTAATGCGCCGGGCGGATTCGTGTCGAGGATCGGCACGACTTCCCGCTCGGGATGCAGCGCGTTAAGCCGCGCGGGTAGCCGGCCGGGCTTTATTATAATCATTGCGTCAATTACTTAATAATATCAGATGTTTTACTATGAAAATGACTCTGGAGCCTGAGCAAAGGCGGCCCGCAACTGAACCATCATTGCTGTGTGTCAGAGCTAATGTTGTAAAACTACTGTAGGTTACCGTAGACTACCGTAAGTAAGCGTAGACCACGGATGTTTTCCTAGTAGGTGTGGTCACTTAAGGTTGTACGTCGGATATGTTGAATACTATCGGAGTTTACTTTATAGTTTGGTGACCAACGGAAGTGTTTAAACTCAAAAGAGTGATCCTGGAGCACTCTGTAGCAATTCTGGACGTGTGGAATGTCGCATTGTCCTGCTGGAATTGCCCAAATAAGTCGGAATGCGCAATGGACATGAATGGACACAAGTGGTCAGACAGAATGCTTACGTATTCACCTATAAGAGTCGTATCTAGACGTATCAGTCTCCCGTATCACTCCAGCTGACATGATTCACGTTAAATTCGGAAGCGGTGAACCGTTTAGAACCTGAGTGAGGATATATGAATTTCTGTTCTTCATAGTTATCCTGCTGTCTGTTAGTTAAGGATAACCATTATTTGTAGGAAAACTGAAACTGTAAATGTTTAACTCAGGTTTCTGTTCGAAAATGTTGATTTGTAAGGGGAGCATATTGAACTAAAAATTTAGAAAACAATACAGATTTATACACAGCGCCAGAAACCCAATTTCCTCAACAAAAAGGTAAAATTGAAAAAACTTTTAAACAAAAATATATCAAACATCGCTTCAGTTCTTCGTCGAACTTACATAAAACATATTTTCGCTATTTGCAAACAACTTTCGCATTGATCGGTAATAACAGGTAAGTCTTGCCTTTGTTCGTGGTGAAGAACGTTCTATTGAATACCATATAACAACAATAATTATATATATTTCTTATGTTTTTGCAAGTGAACTGTACTTGCATCAAAATGAAATGCTTTGGTTACATAAGGGACAGAAGTAACGCGATCAACTAATTTTTATGACTTATTCAGTGAAGAGCCAAATAAACTGGTACAGCTGCTCAATATCGTGCAGGGCTCCCGCGAGCACGCAGAAGTGCCGCATACACGACGTGGTACGGACTCGACTAACGTCAGGAATGGTGCTGGAGGGAACTGACACCATGGAACCTGCAGGGCTGTTCATAAATCCGTAAGAATACGAGGGAGTGAGATCTCTTCGGAACAGCACATTGCAAGGCATCCCAGATATGCTCGATAATGTTCATGTCTGGGAAGGTTGGTTGGTTGGTTGTTTGGGGAAGGAGACCAGACAGCGTGGTCATCGGTCTCATCGGATTGGGGAAGGATGGGGAAGGAAGTCGGCCGTGCCCTTTCAGAGGAACCATCCCGGCATTTGCCTGGAGTGATTTAGGGAAATCACCATGTCTGGGAAGTTTGGTGACCAGCGGAAGTGTTTAAACTCAAAAGAGTGATCCAGGAGCCACTCTGTAGCAATTCTGGACGTGTGGGATTTCGCATTGTCCTGCTGGAATTGCCCAAGTAAGTCGGAATGCGCAATGAGTGGATGCAGGTGGTCAGGCAGAATGCTTACGTATGCGTCACCTATCAGAGTCGTATCTAGACGTATCAGGCTCCCATGTCACTCCAACTGCACACGCCCCACAGCATTACAGAGCCTCCACTAGCTTGAGCAGTCCACCGCTGAAATGCGGGTTCCATGGATTCATGAGGTTGTTTACATACCCTTATGCATCCATTCGCTCGATACAGCTTGAAACGAGACTCGTCCAATCAGGCAACATGTTTCCAGTCATCAACAGTACAATGTCAGCGTTGACGGGCCGAGGCGAGGCGTAAAGCTTTGTGTTGTGCAGTCATCAAGGGTACACGAGTGGGCCTTCGGCTCCTAAAGCCCATATCGATGATGTTTCGTTGAATGTTTCGCTCGGTGACACTTGTTGATGGCCCAGGACTGAAATTGCAGCAATCTGGCGAAGGGTTGCACTTCTGTCACGCTGAACGATTTTCTTAGGCCGTCGTTGGTCCCGTTCTTGCAGGATCTTTTTCTGGCAGCAGCAGTATCGGAGATTTAATGTTTTGCCGGATTCCTGATATTCACGATACATTTGTGAAATTATTGTACGTGAAAATCGCTTCACCGCTACCTCGGAGATGCTGTGTCCCATCGCCCAAACTCACTTAAATCTTGACAACCTGCTGTAAGAATATAAAATATACACTGAACTAACACTGAATGATATGGGGTTCTAATTATGTGCAAAGCAAAGGTGAAAACAATAAAACAATAGCATAAAAAAAATAAAGAGAGAGAAGTCGGCTGCTTGCATTTTCTCTCTTACACTCTTATTTATGTTTCTTTCGCTATCAATTCTATCAATACTATCGATAGTTCTACCATTTACTCCGTCATTTATGTAGTTCTGCAAAACTACCGAACTGTAGTTTTGTTAGGGCGCAATTCTAGTCAGAGGTGTCCTCTTCTAATGACAATTACAGCCATTTGCAGGACTGAGAGATAATAAGAACTGGACAGATCAGGTGAAGCAGTTCAGAGAGAGCGATTGCCTCTCAGGCCCCAGGGGAAGTACCAATACACGAGAGACAATAACACAAAAATGTCGCTCTGTGAACACGTCACTAGCTTAATAACACTGACAGACAACAACAGCAACCCGCCGATCTGTGTCCAGACCAGACAACAACGCAAACATGTCACTCTGTGTACATACCAGGCGTCAACAGCGATACGTCGCCCTGCATACAGGAAAGACACTACAGGTTCCACAAGAAGTTCCGACATCGCCCACCAGCACACGCGTCCGATCGTGGTGCCGGAACACGGCACTGTTTCTCAAATGGTTCAAATGGCTCTGAGCACTATGGGACTCAACTGCTGAGGTCATTAGTCCCCTAGAACTTAGAACTAGTTAAACCTAACTAACCTAAGGACATCACAAACATCCATGCCCGAGGCAGGATTCGAACCTGCGACCGTAGCGGTCTTGCGGTTCCAGACTGCAGCGCCTTTAACCGCACGGCCACATCGGCCGGCCACTGTTTCTCATCTGCACGTCCCGTGACACGTGTACTCACCTCACGTGACAACTCAGGGAAATCATTTAAGACTCCGTACGAGCACTACTTGTCAGCAGTCATTTTCGCTCCGGCCTCACACATGTATGTTCCACAGTAACAAATAAAATAATAAAAACCACTCCGTCTACAAGGCACAAGTGGCCCATCGGGACCATCCGACCACCGTGTCATCCTCCGAGGAGGATGCGGATAGGAGGGGCGTGGGGTCGGCACACCGCTCTCTCGGTCGTTATGATGGTATTCTTGACCGAAGCCGTTACTATTCGGTCGACTTTAGTCTTATAATAAGTAGCAAATTTTTATACGATAGAAGGGCTATTTACAAATGGAAGTCAGCTAAGTTGTACTCAGTGATTGCCTGATGCGACTCGAGCAGCAGAAAATGTGTAGACTTGCTGTGGGACGGATCTACGTGATAAGGAAACTTGAAGGTCAGTGCTCACCCCGTGCTGGGCCACAGTAGTGGCGGTGTCAGGTGTCTTCTTAGTGTTGACGAGTGATCCACGGTCCACGGTGCGTGACCGCCAATCGCGGGCAGGTGCAGCAGGCGGCGCCGACCGCCGGCCGCCGTCCGTCCGGAGGTCGATATTTTGGAAGTAGTTATTTCATGCGGGGCCGGGCCGGCACCCCGGAGCTAGGAGCGCTCACCCCAGTGGAGGGTGAACTTGTAAAGCAGGGGAGTTCTCCCCTCGGCAAGCAAGAAAGGGTGGCGGCCAGGGCTGCGGGGGTGGCAGTCGCCTGGCGGCGGCGGCGGCGGCGGCGGCGGCAGAGGCGGAGGCGGAGGCGGAAGCGGGCAAATGCTCAGCAGCCTACACACACGCACACGCGCTTGCCAGGCATCGCTCTGCTGCTGGCGATGCGCAGTTTTTTCTGGTCCAGTAGGTCACCGGCGTCTGCGCCGACCTGTCATCTTTCACGCACACACGCCTCCACTCGTGCGAAAACACAGGGTTTACTACGTCGTAGCAAAGCTTATTTGCAGGTACTTTCCGTCAACGGGAAAATATGTCAATACTACGTATATTATCGTTCATACGGAGTGCTACAGAATATCGGCACGCTAGTAGCCCACACTTTTAGTTCACTAGGTCAGTATCACTGGCGAACATTTACGACACTCTTAAGGCCAAAGCACGAAACGTGAATTACGCACTGAATTACACAGGCGTTAACAAGACATTAGTTATCCTACTGTGTTCTAGGTGTGTCCAACAAATTGAAATTATGGAGAACAGTAATACATAAGCTACTTCAGGATGCTACTGGTCCTTTTCCAATTCGGGAATTAAAATAGTTAACGATGACAAAAGTAAAAATGATAAATGATGACTTATATTAGCAAAAAATACTTTTCTGAAAAAGAGAACTAGATCAGCATCCAATACCAACATAAACGTTGTGCTATGAAACTATTTGTTTGGCGTTTAGCCTTATCTGGACACGGAACGTGGTCGATGAATAATAGGCCTGCAGTCAAGAACAAAGCATAAACTTCTGAAATACGATGTTACAGAAAAATGCTAAAATGTTATAGCGAGTCACCAATGAAAAGGTACTGAATCAAATTTGTGAATATTGTTTTAGTCTCAACATGGCTAAAATAAGGAACTGATTGACACAACACATCAAAGGGCATGAAGGAAACGTTTATTTGGAGGTATGAATTAAACAACGTCTAGATACAATAAAGAGCATTACCAAAGTAATGGCTGCACAGCCAAAACAATTGACAATTTAAGCAGATAAATACACGAAAGCAAGACAACGAATGGACAAACTGTGAAAGAAGAGAAAATATTCGACAGTATCCCATACCTGGGCTCCATACCACAAAAAGTCGCCAGCCTTTTCAGAAAAGCAAATGTAACAGTTGCATTCTCAACGAATAATTAGTTAGGAAACTTACTCATCCATAATGTAAAATCAAATACACAAACATACAACAACAGCGGAGTGTCATGCCCTTTTGTCCTGCCTACTATGTAGGGAAAACAGGTAGAAACTTCAGGACCCGTTTTCAAAAACATTTAAATGCTTTCAGGCTTAAGCATTTCGAAAAATCAGTCAATGCAAAATATATGTTGGAAACGAAACATGTCATCAACAGTCCAGAAAACAATTTGATAATAGTACATAACGAAGCCAATGGTAAGACCCTAAATCTGTTAGAACAAATGGAGGTATACCTCCACAAAACCAAGAAACCAGAATCTATGTTAAATGAACAAACAGATTTCACAAGCCATAGCTATTTCAGTAATTTTGAAGACCTATTCTAAACTTATTTCTTGCATACGTCAATTGTTTAATAGTTATATCTTTAGCACTACGAATAAATTCATCTATGACAACACCACGTATAAAATCATATGTGAAGTGTTTATAAACATGTGTATACGAATGTGCCTCTTGGATGAAGTGACATGTCTTAAAACGACGGAGAAAAGAATGTCTGCCGGTGCTAAAACATTAAAAATGCTTTCCTTGGTATCGTGGTAAGTTTACACTGTTCATTTTCCACTATTTTGCACATATTTTCCGCGTTCGAATTACGAAATTCATAACCTAACATTAAACGTTTTCGTGACAGGAATATGCATTTCACCTCATTCAAGAGAAGAAATAAAACATATATTAAGACAAATTACACCTGAAGATGGACCCACAGGGTCCTAAATAAATCTTGTAGGTAATAAAACACGAAAAAGTTGCGACTGGAGGCGTTGTTTAATTCATACCTCCAGTGTTTTGAATAGAGTCACGTTTTAAGCTGAAAAATATGGAGAAAATTAAAAAAAAATGTTTATTTGATAATAGAAGAAGGTGTGTGGGAAAAATATTATAGTGTGAGACCAAAACTTGACGAAGTGAGAGGGCTGAAGTGGGTGTAGGTTGTGATGGATGTGGGAACGACAGACTAGCGTGAGAGCTGCATAAAACTAGTTATCGGACTGAGGACCACAACAATACTTGGCCATAGCGGCAATGCAGAATACGGCATTCTCTATCTTCTCACACTGCGCCGCCACCATCAAAATGAACAAAATATCGTTAAAACAAACAAATGATTAAATTTACAGTTAACACAGGCTTTGATTATATCACTTCAATTCCTGTCTGCAGGTCAATTGTTTTGAGTATTGGACGATCTTCAGTTACGACCAATCGGCCAGTGAAATACCCAACACGTGAACGAGCGTCTTGGCAGTCAAACATGTGATGGAAATGAAATGAGCGTTTGGCGTCATTGGCCGGGAGGCCCCTTACGGGGCAGGTCCGGCCGCCTTGGTGGAGTTCTTATTACATTTGACGCCACACTGGGCGACCTGCGCGCCGTATGGGGATGAAATTATGATGAAGACAACACCCAGTCCCTGATCGGAGAGAATCCCCTACCCAGCCGGGAATCGAACCCGGGACCCTTAGGACGACAGTACGTCATGCTGTCGGGCCGGACAAACATGTGATATATAAACGGTATAGTCAAAATAATGCGAACAATGGTAGTAATGGGATGGTTGTGTTTGACGGTTAACAACGCAGGTAAGGCACATACCGCCCTGGACTGGGCGAATAGTGCACTTCGTATTTGCATTCAGAGGCCGAGGTCGACGTGCAATGAAAGACCCAACAGAGTTCCAAAGAGGGCAGATTGTGGGCGCCCGATCAGCTGGAGCATCAGTAACCAGGACAGTCAACTTATTTAATGCTTCGAGAGCAACTGTTTCAACAGTCATTATAGCCAACGTAAAACACGGAAGAACATCATCCTGTAAACGTAATATTTGGTGCAAATCGAAACTAAAGGACAGAGATCGTCGTGCGCTAACACGGATTATGTCAAAACAACACAAAACTGGAGCGGCTAAAGTGACTGCAGAGCTCAGTTGTCATCTTCGAGACCTCGTATCCATCGTCACTGTCCGCCGAGACCTTAGTAACGACAACCAACGCAAAGAAGCGAAAGCATGGTGTCACGAGCATAAATGCTGGACAGCTGATCAGTGGAAACACGTCATATGGTCCGACAAGTCAACGTTTCCGTTATTTCCGACAACGGGCTGGGTTTACGCCTGGAGAACGCCAAAAGAAGCCTACAATCCTGAATGCTTGATTAACTCTGTTAACCATGGAAGTGGAAGTGTGATGTTTTGGGCAGCGAAATCATAGTATTCTACTGGCCCCACCATTACTCCCGAAGTCCGTGTTACAGCCAACGATTATGTCAACATTTTATGTGTCAGATGATCCAGATGTTGTTCCCAAACAATGATGCCATATTCCAGAACAATAATGCACCAATTCAAACAGCCAGGGCAGTACAGTCGTCTTCCCTGACCAGCACAGTCCCCGGACTCGAACATAATCGAACCCTTGTGTGCAGTATTGGAGCGCAGACTCTTGAGCAGGTTTCCGCAGCCCTTGTCACGACAGGAGTTAGGAGAGGTTCTGATCGAAGAGTGGTATAGCATTCCACTGGAGATTATACAACACTTATACGCCAATATTCCAAGAAGTCTCCCAGATGCAGATCTTGGTGCCTCTCGCGTCCATCTAGAAAAGATAACCTGAAACGCCTAAATAAGGCGAAACGCGCCGTTGAAAAATAGAAAAAACTAAAATTGCAACCAAGACTGTTTTTAACCAATACTGTTAACCACTGTTTTGCTGTTATGCCACATATGGACTGGAAGAAGACTGCTTGATGTCTGGTACTACGTTTGCCACGACCAGGCTAAAGTACACTCCTTTCCGCCCTTCCTACAAGATGACAGTTATTGAACTATAAGAAAATAAACGTAAATTAGCTCCAAACTACGGCCTGCACTCACTTTATTCATCATGTAAACATCACTACAGATATTCATATTGGCGGTAATGACATGTTCGATATACCTGTCATCCTTGGCGATGATGTGGCACAAGTGAATAGCGAAATTTTGCATGACCAGCTGAAGTGTCGGAATATCGATGTTGTCAATGATCTGTTGCTGTTTTCAACTTTGCAGTGGTCTTGGGGTTATTGTTGTTCACAATGTTTTTAATACAGACTCACAAAAAGGAGTCGCATGTGTTCAGATCCGGAGAATATAGCGGCCGCTCGAGGCCCATGCCAGTGGCCTCTGGGTACTCAAGAGCCAGAATGCGATCCCCAAATTGCTTCTCCTGGACATCAAACACTCTCCTGCTTCGATGGTGTCGAGCTCCACCTTTCGTGACCCACATTTTGTCGAAATCAGGGTCACTTTGGATAATGAGGATGAAATCATCTCCCAAAACCTTCAGGTACTGTTCGGAAGTCACCGTGCAATCAAAGAATATCGCACCGATTATTCCGTCACTGGACATTGCACACTACGCAGTCACCTGTTGAGGATGAAGAGACTTCTCGATTGATAAATGCGGATTCTCAATCCACAAATGCGCAAATTTTGCTTATTGACGAACCCATCCAATTTAAAGTGGGCTTCGTAGCTAAACCAAACCATGCATGCACATACTAATTCCCATCCTGCCCTGCGGCCAACCGTGCAGTTTCAACGTTCTAACGCATATTAGCTCAATAATTGTAACCCCGATTATACGAGAGGCAGGGCATTAGACAGGGCGCTCCTAGATCCGTGAATCTCTATAGTTTTGTAACTCAGATCATCCTCACGTTTGCTTCCATTTCAACGTTCTGAAAATTTAACATGCCTCTTCATGTTTCAGTACCGACAATCGGTAGAGCACTTCATACGGGCGGCTACTACACATTAATTTCATTAATTCACATGCCAGTAAAAGACGAACAGTACTCTCTGTCAAGATATTAACAAAAATAAGGATATGAGGTAAATATTAAAAATTGTATCGAACTGGGCTCGAAATAAGACCCTTGCTTTATGAATGAAACACATTCAACAATAATTATGATTTGTTGCACAAACCAGTTTTCGTCTGTTACGCCATCACATATCTCTTTATCTGTTGATGGCGCAACAGCTGAAAACTGGTTCGTGTAACAAATAATAAATATTGTAGAATATTGCACCAGTGTTGTGCATGTTCATTCAGAGAGTATACAATATTCTACCAAGAACCGACGGAGCGGTCAGACATTGCAAGACCGTTACCTTCCGCGGACGTTACGTAATACTGGACATCAGTTCTGCCAATATATCTACACTATGTGATCAAAAGTATCCGGACTCCTAGCTTAAAATGACTTACAAGTTCGTGGCAACCTCCATCGGTAAAGCTGAAATTCAATAAGCCCACCCTTAGCCTTCATGACAGCTTCCACTCTCACAAACATACGTTCCATCAGTTGCTAGAAGGAGAGCTATCGATGTCGGTCAGTGAGACGTCGCACGAAGTCGGCGGCCGCCACAGGCCGTGCATTAAGAACAGGTGCTCGATCGTGTTGAAAGACGCAATCGCCATCCCCGAATTGCTCTTCAACAGTGGGAAGCAAGAAGGTGCTTGGAACATCAGTGTAGGCCTGTGCTGTGATAGTGCCACGCAAAACATCAAGGGGCGCAAGCCCCCTCCATGAAAAACACGACCACATGATAACACAACAACCTCCGAATTTTACTGTTGGCATTACGTACGCTGGCAGATGACGTTCACTGGGCATTTGCTATACCCTCACCCTGCCATCGGATCTCCAGATTATGTACCGTGATTCGCCACTCCGCGTAACGTTTTCCCAGTCGTCCAATGTTTACGCTCCTTACACCAAGTGAGGCGTCGTTTCGCATTTACCGACGAGATGTGTGGTTTATGAGCAGCAGCTCGACCATGAAATCTAAGTTTCCTCACCTCCCGCCTAACTGTTATAGTACTTGCAGTGGATCCTGATGCAGTTTCGAAATCCTGTGTGATAAACTCTTCAACTGTCGGTGGTCTCCGTCAGTCAACAATGAGGTCGGGCTGTTCGCTATTGTGCTGTATGTGTCTCTTCACGTTTCTTCACCGTCATATCGGAAACTGTGGGCCTAAGGATGTTTAGGAGTGTTGAAATCTCGCGTGCGGACGTATGGCACAAGTGACACCCAATCACCTGACCACGTTCGTGGAGCGCCCCATTCTGCTCTCTCACGATGTCTGAGGTCACTGATACGGAGTACCAGGCAGTAGGTGGCAGCAAAATGCACCTAATATGAAAAACGTATGTTTTTGGAGGTGTCCGGATACTTTTGATCACATAGTGTATGTTACTTTTTAAACACCATACAAATTTTCATCGCTACCTTTACTGGAAGAATGAATAGCGGGAAGCTTGTAAGGAGTCTGAAATGCCTGGTACTGAAATGCCTGGTATAGCAGGCCAGAGCGGGTTAGGTTGTGGAAAGGGGCCAAAATAGGTTGCTGTCAGTTGCACTCAACATACAAACTTTATTTGTCCACACACCATATTACATAATAATGCAAAACACTCAAAACCTTAATCGACCTCCTTTAACTAACTTTAGATCGGCTGAAGGCCACACTCAAAATCCAAGACGCAATGCATAAGCAAAAATTGAAATAGAAGGTTCTTCTGGAGGTTTCACCCAAGAATATTTTCTAAGTCTTCAATCTAATCGATTGAAGGCCTTAGCAATTTAATTTTAATGGAACTTGGCTGGAGGTCGCATATTAAGCAATAAGCAGAGTTTCAAATCAAAAGGCAGAAGCCCTTATCTTAAAACATTGCGTGCAATATTCGGCTGAAGGCCCATACAAAAGCATCACAATCTTATGCCTTAAGGGCAAGACAAGGACATTAATTTAAGAGATATAAAAACTCGGCTGAAGGCAACACATCAACACAATAATTTAACGGCTTAAGGTCTTAAATATTTGATTTAAAATTCTGCTAAAAGCCCCATATAAGGAATATCAATCTAATGCCTAACCCAGCAAAACGACCACAAGTTTTCAATACAACGACACACAGAATATTGGCGCCCACAACGACCAACAACATCTCAGTTGTCGAACTACACGCCGCGCTGGACAGCAACAACGCTACGAGGAAAATGCACTGCCTAAAATTACGTCACAGACCAGGGCAGGTAACTGGAACGTCAACGGCCACAAGGCAGAAGATACCGCTGGTGAACTTCAATAACAGGGAATAAATTAACAAGGAGATGGCTGGAATCTTAGACGACTTAAATACACACACGTTGTTGATCGCCTGCATGTTCCAAATGTCACAGCCAGGATCAAACGGAGAAATGTAAACAGTTGATGCTCGATAGTAAGTTAACTGAAGACTTAACCTTCATGTCCAAGATCGGTGGGCGACGAACTTCGTAGAACTCGCAAGCAGCACCTCATACTCCAACTGCGCTTGCACGCCGCCATCGGCTCCAAACCGACTCCGCGCGACGAGGGCTTGCTTGCTGCACCACATCAACCGACCGACTAGACTGCTGGTCCATCCGCGACTGCTGCTCATTGCCCGACTGCACCGCTGGTGCGTCTCCAACTGACTGACTTCCTTCGGACGGACGACGTCCCAGAGACACTGGCTCGGAGCCAAGCATGCAGAGGGAACACAACCGACGTCTCCGCACAGGACGGAACTGACCCAAATACACGTCGTCAATGAGGCGACTGACCGAACGACCAACCAACGGTCGTCCCCACTGGTACTGGCTGTGCGGACCTCACTGGGGCTCCATGCCCAACTGCACTGGTGCTGCGTCCGGACCGCCCTGCTGGTCCATCTCCAACTGACTGCCAGACACACAACGAAACTGAAATACTATCGGACGCCCAGAGATAGTATGACAGTGCACTTATCGATGCGCGCTGCTGCTGCCGCTCACGGGCAGACAAGACAGCAATTCAGTAACACCAGTAATTGAAATTAAAATGACGAGGCGGCCGTACAGTAGAAACAAGATGTTAAATAAAGATTGCACGAACATGAGCCACGCACGGCTCAGAGTCTACGGTTTGTTACCAGAACGAATCTTTCACTCTGCACCGAGAAATTCGTTCTTCGAGGACAATGAGCGCGGTCATTTATAATTTATCAAAAAACTTTACCCTAGCCCACATTCCATAGTAGATGCAGGTATTCATTCAATACGATGTGCAAGGCACGTAGTAGTAACTAATTTCTCGTTTCGGCAAGATATTAAACGCTTATATTCCCTCTTGTTTCCATCAACTCCTCCCTAATCTCTTTTTCACAGTCAATGTAGTGTTTGGCTGTGCAAAATTTCCCCTTATACTCTTTCCAGTTCCAAGTAAGATATTTATTTTAAGCTCAGCAAACGCACAACTGACGTGTTACTTGTTCTGGTAAAGCTGCCCCATTTTTTTCTTATCTTACGCATTCCTCCTAGGACTCTCTCTTTTTACATAATTTTAACATCTATGTGTGACATTAAATTATAGACACTCTCAGTTTCATCTGCGACGGTATTTACAAAGTCCCTATTAAACGTATATTCAATTCTGTATTCCAGACGTACCCTGTCTCAAGCTTCTTCCGCATTTTAGTAGAAGTGTTTGATACTGACGAGTCTTTTTCTTGAAGAAAGCTCCTCTCCATCTGTACCAACTGTTGCGCTTGTTTCTATAGCTTCGTAAATTTTCAGTAATTTAGTTTTCTAGGTAGGAGAATACTTTCACTTCCTTCAATTCGTCTTCAACAACTGCAGTGTCTAGGAAACCGCTATTTTCTAGACTAACACTCTTCAACATTCTTGTTTCAGCGTTATTAATCTTTGCTTGAAATTCTCTGCACTTCATCAACAATCTTTCTAAATCTGCCTCGCTTTCGGTCACAACAAACACGTTATGGAATTTAGCAATAATACCTGTTACTTTAATTTTTTTGTTGCAGATCTGAAAATTTATTCACATTCTCCGTTACTTAAGTATCGTGCTGAACGATACGCTACGACTGACTTACATTTTTCCTCAAACGCTCTGGTCCTCCTTAATACTCCAAGGTTGCTACTCGCTGTTGCTATTTCTAGATATTGTCAACCGATCATATACGTCTGTATTTTACTGTTCGTATTGTAATAATTCTCATCTTATTTTCCCTGTTTTACTTATTTTAATGATTACATCAAGTAACACTCTAAATCTCGTATATATTTCACTGCTTTAAGGACCTCTCAGAAACGTCACCGATTCCTGAATTGATTTCAGCTCATATATCTCACTGTAATCTAGACTCTGATTACATTAGTGGATCATCTATTGCTCTAAAGCAACCTCCTTCCAACGAATAGTAGGATACGCCGATATTCTTCTCCTTCGTATAGACCTTTGATACCCTCCAGTCGTCTGACCTTTCTTTCACATTCAGCAGACGCCGTTTTATCTGCAATACGTAAATTAATAGCAGATAAACATATATTCATACACGCTAAGCATCTCATAATCTTTAGGCTGATAGAGCAACGTGGTCCATCATATCAGTGTTAAAACTGTATCTGGGAAATCCCTGTACCTGTAGGTTAAAGCAACGTTAAAGTCGAAAAACAATCAGAGATTCATTGTGTGTTGATAGTATCATTGTTTCTTATCTTTCACATCCCTTATACTAGTGTATTGTGTGGAAGCAAGATAGATGTTTTCTGGCGATGGTCCAACAAACCGAAAATTGGTTCGAAATAAACAAATATTAGTAGAACAAAAACGCAGTTTGGTTTTCAACCATGTTCTACCAAGAAATAATAGAAGAATCCATAAATGTCAAAACAGTAAGTTATATCACGTAATAGAGAAACTAGACGTAAAAGTTATTTATCCGGCGCTCTGTATGTCCACCATCGTATCTAACAGAGAGGTCTATGCGTCACCACGAACTACTTGACATCTTGCAGGGCTTCTTAGAAGTTATGCTTCGAACAGTTTGTCAACATTAGCCAATTGGTCTTTATTTCCCGTAATGAAATGTCTTAGACGACAAGATCGTGGCTTCATGGTGGCCATTTCAGTGAGGCTGAAACATGCCCAGTCCAGTAGCTTCGAAACTATTCGTCAAGGACTTTCAGTACCTAAATAGTAAAGTGTGCCGGCGATCTATGCTACTCTAACAACAATGATCGATGACTCCCTTGTCTTCAAGCGTTTGGAACATGTCCTTACGAGAGCTTCTATTCACATGCCCTATAAAAAATATTCCCCGAACGGTGTCGTGGTGACTTCTCGGTCCATAGTATAACATGTAGTGGTTTTCTTTCTCAATCTTGCACATAACAGAGATTTTCAGTTGACGAGAAAATCATATTCCTCCTGCGTAGCCGGCCAGTGTGGCCGAGCGGTTCTAGGTGCAACAGTCTGCAACCGCACGACCGCTACGTTCGCAGGTTCGAATCCTGCCTCGGGCATGGATGTGTGTGATGTCCTTAGGTTAGTTATGTTTAAGTAGTTCTAAGTTCTAGGGGACTGATGACATCAGATGTTAAGTCCCCCAGTCCCTCCTGCGTACATTGCGATGTATCGCACATTCGTCAGGTAATAATAGTGAGATCAGTATCGATGGTAAGCATTTGTAAATTCTGCCACGAAAACACCGCAGACTGGATCTCGTTCTTCCACTTCGTTGTCAGATAATTCATTCTCAAGTATCGGTCTAAATACATTCATTTTGAAATCAATGTGTTCATGCGTTGTTGGAGGCCGTACTAGAAGTACTTGAAGACTACACGTTCTCTGAAGGCTTTCATTGCAGAACGGCCAGCTGATTGAGCGAATTGCGGCACATGTTTCCTCTCGCTTTTACTTACGTCCACTACATGACCTTTGATACTATCTGATCCTATAGTTCCTGTCTCTCAATTCAAGCAAGTCTACTTTAGGAGCTGAGACGTTCGCAAAGCGATCACTATACGCACTCATTGTCACTGTTCCCTTGTCCGTGGATGTTCGCACACACAACCGTAAGTGTTCGCTCCTCAACAGTGTAACTGTGTCTGTTCATATCAGCATTTGTTTCACAACTGAAATATTGCAATACTGAAACCAAACGATACATGATGCTGACGATGCTGAACGTAATGTGGTCGGTATAGGCATTCGACAGCAAGATCTTCAGCACACATACTAACGAGTGCGGATAATTGGTGCCAAAACATTACAAACTAGAACGCAAAAAAAAAATAAATAAATAAATAAATAAATAAATAAATAAAAAATACGAAATAGCGATATAAAACACGTGCACATACAAGAACAAACAAACAAAACTACAAAAATCTCATATTAAGTTTTATGTCAGACTGAAAACTGACAGAAAAGAGAAAAATCCAGAGAAAAAGGATTAAAATAATACAGCGTAAATCTGGAGTTGGCAGAGCACTGGAATAAAAATAGACGAGCTAGCCACAGTGCAAGACACTAAAGTCTCGAGCCTAAATGTTTAGGGCAAATGACAGAACTTTAATAACTGGGCCACACTCATCTCGTCATCGGCTAAAACAAAAGACAGGGTCCAACAGAAATTCGGTTCTGCCCTCTCAACATAGTATAAAGCACACTTTTTCAAAATGTGGTATACAGCGATCCTTTCAGCTTAATAATAAGTCATGTGTTAGGGGAGAGTACCAATTCTGCAGTCGGGTCAAGGTTAGTTTTCTTTGCCTGTGTGACTGGCGAGAAGAACGCGACCAGCCGCTCCTCCTAGCAAAAACTGCACGGATCTCTGAAGCAGAGCGCAATTGCAGCCTGCAGGGAGTGGCACGCTGCGTCACGGCATGTCGCCTGCAGGCCACCTTGGCGGTTTCATTAGCTTATAGTCGAACATTTCCCACATTCCTCGATATCCAATAGAATGGCACCTGCTCTTCCCCCGCTGTTGAAGGACGTGCAGTTGGTCGTATGTGAGATGGATCATTCTCTCTGCTCGGTACATATGCTACAAAGATTGCAGGGCACTAAAGAAATCCAGACCATACTTGCAACCAACAATGCTTTTCGTGAGTTTCAAGCCAGGGATACCAATAAGACAATGAGTTGTTTCCACAACAATACAAAATCAACAGGGGTGAAGATACTTCCCTGTAGTAGCCCATCAGAGACATTTAGGAACGACTGTTCCTCTCCGTGGCGACGGTGACACGTATTATGACGAGTGTTTCGCCAGGTCTCCAGTGAGCTAGATGGCGAGTCCAGAGGCGGCTGGGGAGGCGGCGGCGCACGTCTGGCGTCCCGGCGGGCCCGGCCGCTGGTCGGCACGACACGCCGCGCTACGCCACGGGCCACGGCCGCCGGCCGCGGATGAATATTTCATCCCCACGCGCCGCCCCGCCGGTCCGCTTAACTTGGCCCAAACTTGTCCGCGCGAGATAAGGAATCCAATGCTCGCCCGAGCAGGCGGTCTAAACTCCCCCGCTCCTCGCCTACCCCGCCAGGGCCGGCGGTCCCGAAGGCAAATCGATTTTGTGCTGCAGGTAGCAAACTTTGTTTACATACGCTAAGGCGGCGGGCGCCGACAGATCGCGTTAACTCGCTCAGCGTCCGGCCAGCGGTGACGGAGGTGCAGGCGGGCGGCGACGTGCACTCTGTCGCGCCGCTCACAAACTGCGCCTCGCAGCAGCCGACACACTTCTTTGCCAGCTTCCGGTTCGCACGATAAAAAGCTACGGAACGTGTGCAAGTACATCAACAGTGTTTCTTAATCTGCTGTTAGGTGACATCAGTTACGTGAGAACCCACAGAGGTTATCAATTTTCTATCTACATAAATGATCTTTTGGATAGTGTGGATAGCAATGTGTGGCTGTTTGCTGATGATGCTGTGGTGTACAGGAAGGTGTCGTCGTTGAGTGACTGTAGGAGGATACAAGATGACTTGGACAGGATTTGTGATTGGTGTAAAGAATGGCAGCTAACTCTAAATATAGACAAATGTAAATTAATACAGATGAATAGGAAAAAGAATCCTGCAATGTTTAAATACTCCATTAGTAGCATAGCGCTTGACACATTCACGTCGATTAAATATTTGGGCGTAACATTGCAGAGCGATATGAAGTGGGACAAGCATGTAATGGCAGTTGTGGTGAAGGCGGGTAGTCGTCTTCGGTTCATTGGTAGAATTTTGGGAAGATGTGGTTCATCTGTAAAGGAGATCGCTTATAAAACACTAATACGACCTATTATTGAGTACTACTCGAGCGTTTGGGATCCCTATCAGGTCGGATTGAGGGAGGACATAGAAGCAATTCAGAGGCGGGCTGCTAGATTTGTTACTGGTAGGTTTGATCATCACGCGAGTGTTACGGAAATGCTTCAGGAACTCGGATGGGAGTCTCCAGAGGAAAGGAGGCGTTATTTTCGTGAATCGCTACTGAGGAAATTTAGAGAAGCAGCATTTGAGGCTGACTGCAGTACAGTTTTACTGCCGCCAACTTACATTTCACGGAAAGACCACAAAGATAAGATAAGAGAGATTAGGGCTCGTACAGAGGCATATAGGCAGTCATTTTTCCCTCGTTCTGTTTGGGAGTGGAACAGGAAGAGAGTATACTTGTTTTGGTACGAGGTACCCTCCGCCTAGCACCGTATGGTGGATTGCGGAGTATGTATGTAGATGTAGATATAGATACAGCATTTTGAAATCAGATTAGCTACTCACAAATGACTGGGTAACGAACGCAAGAGTACCATTCTACAAGTAGAGCGTGGAGAATCAGATGTCTCAATGTGATAGGGAAACTGAGAAATCTCGAAGTCCAATTAAAAAGGGTTCACTCTAGATAGAGAAGGTTTTCACTGAAGTGCTTTGAACAGAAGATGGATGTAGGATTATATTAACAGCGGCAGGAAATGGTTTAATGGGAGTAATACCAACAGTAAAGGTTCAGGACATCGAGAAATGTGGGAAACGTTCGGGTACAAGCTGGTCAAACCGCCACGGAGGCCTGAAGGCGGCACGTCGTGACGCAGCGTGCCACTCCCTGCAGGCTGAAATTGCTCTCTGCTTCAGAGATCCATGCAGTTTTTGCTAGAAGGAGCGGCTTGTCGCGTCTTCATCGCCGCCCACTCAGACGGGGGAAACTAACTCTGATCTGCCTCCGGAATGGGCACTGGCCCCCAACACATGACTTCTTACTCAGGCGAAAGGATCAGTGTATGCCACATTTTAAAAGTGTACTTTGTATCATGCTCTGAGGACAGAACCGAATTTCTGTTGGGCCTTGTATTCTGTTTTAGCCGATGACGAGATGAGTTTGGTCCAGTTATTAGAGTTTTGTCATTGGACTCTACCCTAAATATTTGGATTGGAGACTTTAGTGTGTTGCAGTGTGGTTAACTCGTCTAAACGTGCCGACGTCACAAGTAGAAGAAGAAGAGACAGAGAAAATGTATGAGAGCATCGATCAGGTAATTCGGGATCTAAAGGGGTATGAAAATCAAATATTCCCGGAAGATCGGAACGTTCTAGTATGGGAGGAAATAGAAGAAAGAGTCACTGGAGAATATCGGCTCGGTAGTAGGAATCAGAGGGGGGAAAAACTAAACCAATTTTACAACAAATTTCATCTAATAATACCAAATACGCTGTTCATAATTCATTAGAGGAGGACGATACTTGAAAACAGCCGAGAAACATGGGAATATATCAGCTGGATTACATCATTGTAAGGCTGAGATTCCTCAATCAGACAGAGGGTTTAAGGCTTACCGTAGAGCACATACAGATTCAAATCACACTTTAGTAATGATGAAGAGTAGACCGATGCTTAAAAGGATAGTCCGGAAGAATCAAAGTGGGAAAAAGTTGCACACAGAATTACTGAGGAATAATGACATGCGTTTCAGGTTCTCTAAGACAACAAATACTACGATAGTGAATACCATGAAATGGGGCGTGCAATTGAAGAGTTTTGGACATCTCTAAAAAAGGAAATCGGAAATTTGAACAAATAGGTAGAAGGAAGGTAACTGCAAAGAAACCTTGAGAATCAGAAGAAATGCCGGCCGGGGTAGCCGAGCGGTTCTAGGCGCTAGAGTCTGGAACCGCGTGACCGCTACGGTCGCCGGTTCGAATCCTGCCTCGGGCATGGATGTGTGTGCTGTCCTTAGGTTAGTTAGGTTTAAGTAGTTCTAAGTTCTAGGAGACTGATGACCTTAGAAGTTAAGTCCCATAGTGCTCAGAGCCATTTGAACCAATCAGAAGATGAACCAAGGAGACAGAAAAACATTCAACAAACCACAGGAATGACTCATTCAGCATATAAGAAAGTCAAAACAACCTTCGGTGGAACTAAAAGAAAAAGCGTCAGCATTAACAGTGCAAGAGTATTTCCATTGCTAAAAGTAAAGAAAAGAGAGCGTTAGTTGAAGGCCTCTATGAGGAGGAGGAACTCCGTGATGATATGATAGAAGAATAAATGGCTGTCGTTAAGCAAAACATATGTGATCCGATGTTATGGTTAAACATAGCTTTGGAAAACTATCACATAAGGCGGAACGTATAAATAATATTTCCTTGGGATTTCTGAAAGCACCGCAGAAGTGTCAACCAAATGACTATTCAAGCTGCCCTGTAGATTCTGTGTTACTGGAGACATACCATTAGACTTTCGTAAAATGCCGAAGATAGAAAGGGTAAACCAATCTGAAAATTATCGAACAATCATTTTAACAGCTTAGGTATCGAAGCTGCTAAAAATAATGATAGAGAGAAGAACGGAAAGGAGAAATGAGGATCTGTTAATATGTTACATGACATTCAGTTTGGCTTTAGGGAAGATAAAGCCACCAGAAAGACAATTCTGACATTGAACCTTATAATGGAAGCAAGACTTACAAATAATAAAGATACTTACATAGAATTTGGCTTCCCGGGAAAGTCGTTCGACAGTTCAAACAAGCAAAGGATGCTCGAATTTTTGAGAAAATATGCACATAAACCAACACGGAACGTTAAGAATGGAAGGCCAAGAACGAAGTGCTCGGATTTAGAGTGGTGTAATACAGAGATGCGGTTTCCTGGTTCTACTATTAATCCTATGCATTGAAGAAGCACAAGCGGAATAAAGGAAAGGTTAAAAGTGGGATTAAAATTCAGGGTAAACGAATATTCAGTGACGACACTGCACCATCAATGAAAGTGAAGAATAATTACAATACCCATTGCATGTAAAGTATAGTATAATGAGTTCAGAATATGGGTTGGAGATAGACTGAAGAAAGACAGAATTATTAATGAGGAGTAGCTGAAATGAAGTTAAGGACAAACTTAATTTCGAAACTGCTGACCACGAAGTAGTGGAAATGGTGACAGCCTGCTACCTTGGAAGCAAAATAACAGGCGACGACAGAAACAAAGAGGACACAAAAATCAGAAAAAGAGGGCATTTCTGGTTAATGTAAGTACCAAACACTGATCTTAGTTTGACGAAGAAATTTTTGACAATGTGCGTTTCGAGCTGAGCATTGTATGGAAGTGGTTCTACAGAAAGATGTTGAAACTTGTTGGGCTGACATAAGAAGTTAGAAGGTCCTCTGTAGAATCGGTGAGGAAAGGAAAATGTGGAAAACATTGACAAGAAGATGGAACCCGAATGATGATAGGTCATGTGTTAAGACATCAAGGTATTAATCCCCATGGTACTGCAGGGAACTGTAGGGGAAGACAGAAATTTGAGTACAACCACCAAATGACCTACTGGCGGCAGTGAAGCTGTGAAGACAGGCCGTGTGTCATCCGTGGATCAATCGGTGAGCATTTTTCCGCGAAATGCAAAGGTCCCAGGTTCGAAATTTTTGGAAATTTCTGGTAAGGTCTTATGGTGCCAAACTGCTGAGGTCATCGGCCCCTAAGCTTACTCACTACTCAATCTAACTTAAACTAATGTACGATAAGGACAACACACACACCCATGCTCGAGGGAGGACTCGAAGCTCAGGCAGAGGAAGTCGGGCGGACCGTGACACGGCGGCCCAGACCACGCGGCTACCCCACGCGGCCCCAGGTTCGAACTCCAGTTCGGCACACAGTTTTAATCTGACAAGAAGTTATATACCGATTATCTAGAACCTTATTATCGCTGACCTACTAGTCGATATAAATCCGTCCAGGCGATATCAGTGTCAACTGGTGAGGAATGACACGCATGGTGCATGTAGTGCAGTGAGAGTGCTGTCCGTCTGTAGAATGATCAAGGCGCGTGATCTATCTGAGTTTGGCCGAGTGCAGATTGTGATGGGCCGGATGTTCGCCACGAGCATTTCAGAAGCCGCACATCTTGTCGGGTATTTGAGGAATGCTGTGGTGAGTGCCTTCAACACGTGGCGAAACCAAGGTGAAACCACGTCCAGACACTGGGGATTCGGGAGGCCACCCCTCATTACAGATGTAAAACGCCGTCGGCTGAGAAGAGTGATAAAACAGACGGCGAACTGTGCGGAACTAACATCAGACTTTACTACTGGGCAGAATACAAGTGTGTCTGAACAGACAGTGCACATAACACTCCCAACGTTGGGCCTCCGCAAGCGACGAGCCATGCATGTGCGAATGTTAACACAACGACATCGACAATTACGACTGAAATAGGCACGTGACCATCGGCACTGGACTTTGCACAGTGGCAGACTGTTGCATGGTCTGATAAATGCCGATACCTCCTTCATCATGGGACGGAACTGATCCGTCTTCTTCCAGGGCAACAGCTCCTTGACATCTGTACTCCAGGACGGAGACAAGCTGGCGGCGGCGGATATCCATGGTTCCAGTGCAGCTCGTGCATGACAGCATGACGGCCAAGGAGTGTCGTACACTGGTTGCAGACCACGTACACCACTACACCACGATCATTTTTCCCGACACCAGTGGCATTTTTCGACAAGATAATGCAGCGTGTCACAAGGCCAGGAGTGTGCTGGGGTGGTTCTAGGAAAACAGTGTGAGTTCCAATTGACGAGTTGGCTCCCAACTCGCCAGATCTGAACTCGATCGAACACATCTGGGATGTGATTGGACGTGGCGTCAGAGCTCGTCGCCTCCTCGCCAAAATTTACGGGAATTATGTGATTTGTACGAGCACATGTGGTGCCAACTCACTCCAGCGACCTACCAACGCCTCACTGCTTCCATGCGTGCTGCTGTTATCCGTGACAGAGGTGGACATAAAGGCTACCAGGCAGGTGGTCATAATGTTCTGGCTGATCAGTGTACATCTAGCAAATTATTTTTTTCTGATCACAAAGACGGTGAAAACCGCCGTAGCCGTCGAATCGTTATGGCGAAGATGCACGGCATTTGGGTGACGGGAGAGGTTCCATCAGATATATTGAAGCATTCATGAATGGTATTTTCTGCCATTTTTAATTTTCGTTCCCTGCTTGAAACGCTGTATAACGCTCCTTTTTCCAGCTCCTATCGAATACGGAAACGAATTATCAATTTAAACTCTGGACGGGTCTACCAGTTCCAGAATACGTTGCACGTTCGAGAGCATGGCACCAAGTGGACCTAACCAAAAAATCTCAGGATTGCTGTATGTGCAACACAATAGATTGATTGTTATGACCAATACACAAATCCGGATGTCTTGGTTGTAAACGATAAACATAAATTGGAAATCACTGATTTTATAGCACTGATGGCCCATTACTTCCGCGGCAGGCTGCTTCTGCCTTAGTGGGTTCGGTTCCTAGCGCTTCACCGGGCCAGCGTCGTTGCATACAGTTCCCTCACCGTTTAAAGTCCAGACAACTGTTGTCTTCTTGCGACTCCCTGTCCATTTAACGGTTAGATAAAGTGTGACAGATTGTGGAAGGGCTTCCTCATACTGAAGGTGAATTGTACAACGCGAGCACAATACAACTTCCAAAGTAACGGCTTTAAAAAAATAATAACAATAAAGTAAGAAAGGTAAATCATTGCGTTCTGTTATTTGTTTCTGTACAATAACATATTCTGTGAATCTGTCACCGATCATAGCAACACAATCGTAGAGGAACGAGTTTGGAAATTTGTTCCACCGAGCCTCGTGGAACATCCTGCAACCAACGGATGTTATAACCATGGTATTGACTTCACAATCTGTATATATGGCTTCAACTGTAAATGTAATCAACAAAAACTATCACCGTCGGTGTATAATCAGTGAAAACTTCGAATGACACGCCACTCCATGCATTATGAAGATGCTGCACACTCTCTATGTGAAATAGGTACAAGCTTCCCGTATGTAATTTTCGTCATTAAAACGTTCGTGGAATACCAATATCGAGACGAAACAGACTTTTAAAGCATATGTTGAATAACGTTTTAAATGTAGTTGGTATTAACTCGAAGTGGAGCGGTTAAGCCCTCGAAGAATAATACCATATGTCGATCACGAGTACTGTCGTCTATGATTTGCAAAGGCCAATGGTGATTTTTACATCTGGCACCCTGCTCCAATGCAAGACCTGACTGTAACAGGAAATCGTAAGCCCGTAGTACACGTCCAATGTTGCCACTTGTTACATGCATACCCTGCAAGCAACGTTACGGTACGTTTTGTTTTTGCAGTCATGTGTGATTCGCAGGATGAACAATTGCCGGTGGACGTGAATACCTCTACATTTATCTTAATGGTCTTTTCCCAAGATGTACGTAGGAGGAAGCGATATATACTGCTGTCCAAAATTAAAGCAACAAACAACTATTTCTCCGTCCTGTGTAATTCACGATATAATCATACAAACTGTCAACAGATGTCCATACGATCGCGTTCAGCAAGGAAGACGGCATTCCGCTCAACCACGCCAACGACGTCGTCTGGGCACCTATCAAACGGGGTAGTGTTTGAAGGGTAGTTGGGTAGTTCAAATCCACACCACTGTGTACACCGACATGGACGGTGCTGTATAGCATGGTGAAAACGCCTACAGACTCTCTGCGGTGGAGGGCCATAGGATGAATGAAAGCAGGACAGTCGCAAACTGATGTGGCCCGAAGATGTACGTGAATTGCTCTGTTATTTTTCTGATGTGGTAACGGTTCATAGAAACCGGAACTGTATCACGGAGACCAGGCCAGGGCCGACCACGTGTGACATGGAAAGAGAGGAGCGTTATTTGGCTGTAACGGAAAGACGGTACTGCCTTAGTATTATACGCCAACTGACATCTGACTTCGCAGCGTCCACTGGACGTGTTGTATTGAGGCAAACGGTGTACAGACGGCTTCTGCAGAGTAGTCTTCATTGTCGGACACCTGCCGTATGAGCGCGCTGGCGTGTCTTCACAAGGGGAACGTCTAGAGTGGAACCGTAAATATACCACCTGGACGATCGAACAGTGAGCTAATGTTATTTTCATAAATGAGTCCCGATTTGGTTTGGAGAGTGATTCTTGACGAAATCGCATATGGATGGAACGTGGAATACGATTTCGGGGGACAAACTTTGTGGAAAGAGACCGATATCGAAAAGGGTCCCTAACGATGTGAGTAGGGACTATGTTGATCACTCGAACACCTCTTTATGAAATTTATGAAATCGATTTCGACTGATATCAGTCATCATCGGTGCATTTTCCAAACCGATACATGCCATAAGTAGAAATACTGTCAGTCCCCTAGAACTTAGAACTACGGAAACCTAACTAACCTAAGGACAGCACACAACACCCAGTCGTCACGAGGCAGAGAAAATCCCTGACCCCGCCGGGAATCGAACCCGGGAACCCGGGCGTGGGAAGCGCGAACGCTGCCGCACGACCACGAGCTGCGGACAGAAATACTGTCCTTGGCAGATTTCTATCATTTTAGAAATCAGCCATGGACAGTACTTAGGCCACAAGATAAATAAATTATGTTTCCGCTACTGGTTGTTACATTCTTCATAATTTTACATTCCACGGTCGCCGCACAGAAAGGGAACCTTATGGAGCCCAATACTCAAATATTGGACTGCAGTTGAGATTCTATATCTGAATGCACAATAGAACATGTTTAAATTTATTATTATTATTATTATTATTATTATTATTCCGAAATAACAGATTTGAACAAAGGTTTCTTTATTGTTATCAATCGTTAAAAGAAGTCTGCTGCATATTGCTTTGTTCCATTGTAATATTTCGCTACTATATGCTGCTTTTAAAGAATTATCAATGTGATTCCTCTCTGCATCACTTGAGATTTAATTGCAGCAGTAGGTGACAGTCAGTGGAGCTGTAATGCATCGAATGTTTTCAGTGAAGCAGAAAGATGCAAAGATGGTGACGAGCTATCTCATAAATGAACAAATAAGTTGAAAAAATACTATTAATTCCAGCTGCCACTCCGGAGTACTGATTTGCTGTGAAAAGTTTTTTGGGGATTTATCCAGAGATGTGATTTACTGGACGGGCTGATAGTCATACAGTTTTTTATACACCGCAATGGGCGACAACGAGAAGATTTATTTATGTGTCATGACATCTGTTTATTAATACTTCAGTGCCAACTTTAATGAGTGCTTTGGTCGTCACAGTAGGTAATTTGATAATATTTAAACTGTTCGCAGTCCATCTCTACAAACATGAAAATCAAACATTCACTTACTATAACTGCATCCGCACCACCGCTTGAGTTCACAGGCCCCCTCTGTCACTTAGACATACATTGATGAGTCAAAACATAATGACACATTCTTGATAGCTTGTCTGTCCGCCTTTGGAACGAAATACGTCACTGATTCTGCATATCAGGTATCCGACAGTTTGTTGGTGGGTTTGTGGAGGTATGTGTCATTAGATGTCTATGCACAGGTCATATAAAGGTCTGCTGATTTGCGGAAGAGATGAGGGCTCATGATTCCGACCGAGATGGGTTCCCCAGGGTCTACATCAGGCGCATTTGGTTACCCAG
This sequence comes from Schistocerca piceifrons, assembly GCF_021461385.2. Classification (NCBI taxonomy): domain Eukaryota; kingdom Metazoa; phylum Arthropoda; class Insecta; order Orthoptera; family Acrididae; genus Schistocerca; species Schistocerca piceifrons. Next base: position 158,934,437 of record NC_060138.1, on the reverse strand, counting down.
GCATCAACGTGAGTTCACTATAATGCCCCTCAGACAACTGTAGCACGGTTCTGGCTCCGAGGCACGGACAATTATACTGCTGAAAGATGACATCACCGTCGGGGAAGATATAGAGCCTGAAGGGATGCACACGGTTCGGAGCTGTCAACGTGGCTTCGATCTTTACCGCAGGTCCCATGCAAGCGCAGGAAAATGTCTGTCGTAGCAGAATACTGCTCCCATCATACTGCGTGCATGGCGAGCAGCGCGTTTCGAGCCGCCGTTCACTTCGATGACGCCGTTGGTGGAAACGACCAGCGACCTAGTGTAGCAAAAATGTGGTTCACTCGAAGAGCCGACACGTTTCCATTGATCGACTTTCGAATCCCGGTGGCCCCGTGCTCACTGCAGTCGTAAGTGTCGATGTCAATGTCGTTGGGTCAACAGGCAAAAACGTAGAGGTGGTCTGCCCCGGAGCTCCATCTTCAACAATGTACGATGGACGGTGTGCGCCGAGACAAACCTCCGAACCCCGCGTTCTGTGAAGTCGTGGACGTCCAACCATTTAGCGCTAGTGGTAGTTTCACTGCCCTTCTATCTCTTTCCGTGGGTGTGCACGACAGTAGCACGTGACATTCGAACAGTTTCGAGATACTCATGCACAGACTCTGCGTAATAGTGATCTTCCATTTGTTAGAGTACCTTTCCTCGGTGGATTTCCCCATTTACAGCCCTTATCTTCGCTAGGATGATCCCCAGTCCGCGTCTGCTCCGTTTACATACCCTTTTTTCCACGTCACGTGACCGCAAGGCTGCATCCAACGTCGTGGTGGTCAATGGTTATAATGTTTGACTGATCAGCGTATATTCACGTTATTGTGTTTGAAACCACCTGCGACCGTTTTTACTGATATCTTGTAAATATTCACCTCACGTTGTCTTCTATGCTGATCCTTCCGTGCCGATCTTCAGTCTTGATTTTTGCGAGTCAAAGTTGACGTCTCTTCTTAAAATCTGGTAATTTACTGCGGCAATGCGGCTTTAATAATCTGTTTGCAACTTCCCTGCTCTGCTCGTCTCTGCATTCTCGAACTGGTTCTGTTGTCTCTGCGCTATAATTCTCTTCTCCATGCTACATCTTCTGATTACTACCACAAATAAAACCGCCACATTTCTGCAAAATACTGCTCTCCTCCACCAATAAAAGGGACGTGACCTGTCCGCTTGTCTTTACACTTCAACGTCCCAGCGTCAACTGTTCTTCTTCTTTTGTCACTTTCCTCTTGATTAAAACTGACGAAGATTACATTCCTCCTGTGGGACCATGGCACTCCTCCTTCTATATAGGGGAGGGTGCTGCACCTAGACGATAGTGTACCCAGGAAAATACGATGATTTTTCGGCGGTCCTTCAGTATCGTGAGCGATTTTAGAATCTCCTATTAAGGAACGCACACTAGAGATCGCCGTATGCAGTTTACGCCATTTTCTGCCGTTTTTCTTGTTGTTATACACCAGGTTATGTCTTGCACAGCATTTGAGTAAATATTTCACATTATACACATTTGGGTTGTGTTTAATTTATTAAAGTGATTTTGAATATATTGATCATTCTTCCGGTACAAAATTTTATAGTGAGTACAATGTTGCATATTTTAAAAATATTTACACAACATGAGGGCACTTAAGCCATACTTCGTCGATCATGCACCATCTTGTATCTTGAAATCTAGGAAGGTCTTCTACCAAGGAAGATATGCTTGCAGATGAGCTGTCTTTCTTTGATGTGTTAACAGTTTTTCCATGGCTGGAACAGGTAAATTTGTTTTAATATCCAATAACTTCAGTTGTATTTAACTTGTAACTGCTTTTTGATAAAACTTCTGTTTAGTTAAGATATACTATTACACTCAGTAATGACAATATTTTCTCATTTTCATTACTTAAATTACAATCGAATATTTGTTCCAAGGCACGTTACCATGTTGTAAATTGGAATATGTTTTCGCATCTGGAAAAATCCTTAATTTTCTGCTGTAATTATTGTAATGCCAGAATGATAACATTTAAAAACAAAATGAGAACATACAGTAAATCTGTTACAGATCTGGCTAGAAGCGAAAGTCTGAAAAGTGTAGTGAGCTACAGCTCTCTCGCCTAAATTACACAGAACTTACGTAAAGCAAGACATACATACATTTGTATTACATTTCTTTTGCATTTGTGTCGACATATACATAAATTTGAGCAAACAGTGACGAAAATAAAGAAAAATGGTGTACAAATTAAAATTCATAGAGAAGAAATAAAAACTTCGAGGTGTGCAGACGACATTGTAATTCTGTCGGAGACAGCAAAGGATCTGGAAGAGAAGTTGAAAGGAATGGACAGTGTCTTGAACGGAAGATATAAGATGAACATCAAAAAATTGTTCAAATGGCTCTGAGCACTGTGGGACTTAACATCTGAGGTCATCAGTCCCTTAGAACTTAGAACTACTTAAACATAACTAACCTAAAGACATCACACACATCCATGCCCGAGGCAGGATTCGAACCTGCGACCGTAGTGGTCGCACGGCTCCAGACTGAATCGCCTAGAACCGCTCGGCCACACCGGACGGCAAAATGAACAACAACAAAAGCAGAACGAGGATAATGGGATGTAGTCAAAGCAGATCAGGCGATACTGTAGCAAATGAGACACAAAGTAGTAAACGAGTTTTGGTATTTGAGAAGCAAAATAACTGATAATGTTCGAGGTAGAGAGGATATAGAATGTAGACTGTCAATGGCAAAGAAAGCGTTTCTGAAGAGGAGGAATTTGTTAACATCGAGTACAGATTTAAGTGTCAGGAAGGCTTTTCTGAAAGAATTTGTATGGAGTGTAACCATGTATGGAAGTGAAACATGGATGATAAATAGTTTAGACAATAAGAGAAAAGAAGCTTTCGAAATGTGGTGCTTTAGAAGAATGCTGAAGATTAGATGGGTAGATTACGTAACTAATGAGAAGGTACTGAACGGAATTGGGAAGAAGAGGAATTTGTGGCACAGCTTGACTAGAAGAAGGGATCGATTGGTTCTGAGGCATCAAGGGCTCACGAATTTAGTACTGGAGGGCAGCGTGGAGGGTAAAAATCGTAAAGGGAGACAAATTGATGAATACACTAAGCAGATTCAGAAGGATGTGGGTTGCAGTAGTTACTATAAGATGAGGAGGCTTTCACAGGATAGTGGCATGGAGATCTGCATCAAACCAGTCTCTGGACTAAAGACCACAACAACAACAGCATACATAAATATACAAAACAAACTAAAAGTAATGTGACAAAGGTTTCATTAAAATACGTGGCTGTAATTAACAGAGAGAACATCTCCATGAAAGTACGTACGTAAAAATCCAGCCACAATTCATATCACGATGCACACTGTTCCCCCTAAACTACAACATATCTACGAAAATCACGGTAGATTAAAAATTATGTGTTGAATCTGAAGACTGGGTAACACTTTAACGCGTCACGTCAGCGTGAAACACCGGTGGCTCACGCTAGACCGTTCCATTTGACGACGGTTCAAGCTCGACTCTACTATTTATGCTACCAGCTATACAATAACGAGTGATGCCACGCGCAACGAATAACTAAATTCAATTCTTTGTGACACTCTTTGAAAAAATGAGGTATCAATTAGATCGTGATTATTTTGTGCAAATTTATTTGATGTGAACTCTCTCTAGTTTTAGAATGAAAGGTGACTCTATTAAACTAGCAGGCTTGGACGATTGAATACGACCGCCGACCCACGGTGAGATAAAGGATAAGCAGCGCGGCTGGATGCAGGAAAGCATTAGTACACACGCCACGCCACAGCGAGAAACGCATCGGGGTCAACGTGTTAAACGCCACAAACAAAATATTAAAACGCAATTCCAGATATAAAATTTATATAAAAATAAGTATCAGATATTCAAAACAGGTATCTTTGCTACTACACGTGTAACGTCACTTCGAAGTTAAGAATATTCATAAAAGCAATGCGGTAGATACAGCAATGGATGAGACTGCTAATTAGGGTGTCTATGAGCTTCCTAGAATGTGTATGCTAAGTATTCTTGGAAGGCTGGTTTTAGCAAAGGTGGGGAAGAATAGCTGCAAGCAGTCACCACTCTTCGGAGAGCAACCAAAACTCGCTACGCGACAATCCGGTCGGGATAATAAGCTCGATTATCCACACGCTGCATTAATTACCATGATACGATCTTTACTGGAGGTTTACAAGCCTTCACGTTTCATGTCCTTTTACTATTAACAGCGGAATATATCTCGTGGTACAATATCACCTATGTGAGTCGCAACTTGAAGAATTTATAATTTTGTCTTGTGGAAAGACGTAGACTCGTTTGCGCGAGGAGCACGTTCTGAGGCTTCGTAATTAAATATCACTTTCATGTAGTTGTTGCATTATGATGCATACTTGTACCGAGAGGAATAGAACTAAAAACCAGAGACAGAAAGAGAAGAAGAGAAGCAAAGTTTTCAGTTAGTAGAATCGAAATAATAGTAAAGCCAGCGTAGTTATTTTCTTGTGTATCTTTTCCTCTTCTTTTCCTCTTTCATACACTGTCTGTAAGTGTGACGTTCATCCACAAATCAAACTGCTTCACACGTTGCATCTGAACTGTCTCTTTCCTAACCCCGCTGCACGAAAACAAGTAATTTAATTATGTTTACGTTATTAATTTTATTTGTTTATTTCGTGTTCAAGTGCTCAATGTTGCGAATATTGAACAGCATATGGAATGAGTCAGTTTTACAATTTTTTTGTGGTTACATTATTAAGTGAATAGCATTAATGAGTTTTATATAACTGTTTCTAAAGCATAGGTTCTACTACACAGAAATTTAAAGTCGACTTTCGATAGTAAAAAAATAAACGTACACACAAATAAAGATCTGGGAATGTATCTGACAAGGAAAATTCTCAACTGTAAATAACGATCTTGATGAGACTTGCCGAGTGTGCAGAGTGGCAAAATAATACAATACATACTTTTTTTGTTTCTGAAGAATTTCACTTTTAAAGGGTACAATAACACACATCAAAGGCTAATTTGGTATATTAAGTTTATAAGGAATATTTTCGAAACGATGATAAATAGGAAATATTTCTCAAATAAAAGTCGATTTGTAATCAACTTTCTGGAAATTTTTGTAATCAGTTTTTATAATAATTTGAAATTTTGCAGATGGTGCCACCACAGTTAAAATTTGTTACAACATAAACGAAATACGTTTTCACGCCATATACACCCTTTTCAAGCCATATACACCCCTGTGTAATAAAGCTGGTTTCTGAACTGCTATTTTTGAAAAATAAGAAGTATACGGGGGGCTGTCGCAGTATTTTCAACATACCTAGTTAAAATATCTAAACGTCATTATTATTATTATTTATTTTCCTTATATTTGTTTTATGTTTTAAACTGTTATTTTACTTTAAAATCATGCTTTTTTAACATTTCAGGTACATGTATTTATTAATTTAAAATAATAAGTAATTCATTATTATGACACAAAGTCATTACAATGATGTTTATCTGTAAAGAAATGCTGAAAACATAGCATTTTTTTACACCATTCACATCAAATGAACAAAATTTCTTCAACTGATACGCACGACGGAGAACACAATATAAAACAAAATGCAGCAGGATTTGAAATTGTCGAAGGTGAGCTTCTAAACCTGATACATATCAGGGACCTTTCAGTATACTGATAACCCTTGGCGAGAAGAACTTTTTAGTTACTAGTGAGTCCATCTTGATTACAATGTTTCTCAAGTTCAGTTTTACATCATGATCATTCGACAGAACTAGATCTGAAAATCTTTTCACAAAGATCTTCCAGCTTCGAAAGGCGTGTAAGTCCCACGACTATACCTATACCGTCGATCCCTTTGGCATCACAAGATGAAAACGCTCCTTGTCCTCAGGTAGGATGCTCAAACACTTGTTGTACATTGATCACCCTAATAATTTGACAATAATACAGGTTTTTTCTCCCTCACTGTACAAGAAAACATCTTTCAAGTATCTTCTGATCCCGTGAGACTTTTGTTTACTCTTCATAACGAGATTTTCGAATTCTCACAATCATTTTCTTTTAAAACTTTGAACTGGCTGGTGGTCAGTTTGAAAAATTCGCTTTGAGCGTAGTACCAAAGGACAAGAGCTTTGTGAGAAGCCCTAAGATGCCTATAATGTGAAATTTACAGAAGGATAAGACAGATACAATAAGCATATCTCCCCATCGGTATTAAAATGACATTGTGTCGTAATGTGAAGCATCTTACGTCTAAGGGTAATGTGCATAGTTGCACTTAAAAGTAAATAATTTTTCCTGTTCTTCCTGATCGTCAAACACATAACTAAAACGAAGTGCTCTAACCACCAGGACCAGTAGTAACAACCCTTACTCGTTGGCGAGACAGACAAAGAGAGATTTTGTTTTACACCCCCTGTTACTAGTTAGTAGAGGCCATTCGTACATCGCACCATTTTCCAACTGGCTGCATTATAGACTACGCCCATCGACTCTATCGGGCCTAGGGCAACGATAATTGGTTCATTTTGATTCTTGTCTCAATCAGTCTTTACCACTTACATTACAAGTACCGACTAAAATATTAAATGAAAGACGAATACAAGCTAGCTGTGATCTAATTGATGAGCATTTCCCTTATGAATACGTTACCAAAGCAATACCCAAAACACATCATTGATCGATGTGGAAACAGTAGTTCTAACGGATCCCAAAGAAAAATAAACCAGTGAGGAGGAAGTTACAATGGTTATTTGTTTTATTAATAGTGAGTCCATGGAGAACAGATATTTTTGAAACAAATTTCCTAATTTTGAAATGGTAGAATTGGCCGAATTTTGTAGTTTTATTGTCCGCAAAAATCGATTTTCGGTCACTTAGTGACCATCCTCAGTGCTAGCAGTTAAAAATGTTCACATAACGATCAGAGAGTATAAAACAGAAAATCACAAATACACCTGCGTATGAACATAACAATTGGTAGGAACATACCTGTAATATACAATTAAAATTGGTAGGCACTGGTATCAAGCTATAACCACAAGCTTAGAGCGATCACATAAACTGAGGCCGCTGTTTACATGCACCTGTTCAACATACCTCGGTATGACAGGGCTTGGAACGCCCTCTGTGTGACATGTGTCACGTGAAGACTTAATATTACTGGTTTTACAAGATATTAACACAAAATAACTCTTGTACATTCGGGAATCATGAAGTAATTGAAATTCAGAATGTACGTAAAAAACATAGCAGACGAAGGGGGAAGGAAACATCTAAAATACACTGGCGTATTGGTTTTAAAAAACCAACTTACAAAACATAAACAGATCGAAAATAAGTTGTCAGAGTGCAGGACAAGTAAAAGAGAAGAAGACAAGGAAAATGAATAATATATGAATAACATGAAATGAGGTATAACACAGTATTTAAAAAAAAAAAAAACATAGTACCCACCATCTGGCGTGAGCAGTTAGAAGTACAACGTTCGTGATTTACGTAAAATGTTACGTTAAGACTAAGGAGTCAAATATATAAAAAAATAGTAATAGTACGAAAATGCTATTACGTAATAATTAAAATACCGTGAAAAACCATATTCATTATAGAAAAGTTTGAAGGTGTAGATAAATAATTTTGTTATCATATTTAACCGACATGATGATGTACCTCTCGTTTGTCCCTTTGGACAAGCTAACATTATTATAACAATGGTTATACGCTTCCGCATAAGCACTGGGTTAGAACCCATACATACATGACTTCAAATATACTCGGTTGCTTAATGTAAAATATAGCACCCACCATTTGGTGTGGGAAGTTAGAAGTATATCGTTCTTAATTTACGTAAAAAATTACGTTAATACTGAGGAGTCAAATATGTAAAAATAGTAATAGTACGAAAAATTCCACTAAGTAACAATTCAAATGCCATGAAACAATATTCATTAAAACAACAAAAAGGTTTGAGGGTGTAGACTAACAATTTTGTTATCATATTTAACGATGCGATGATGTACGTATCATTCGTCCCATTTGGACAGGCTATCATTTTTTATAACACTGGTTGTACGCTTCCACATAAGCACTGGGTCAGAACCCATACATACATTCACAGGTTGATAAAACAGTAATAAAATTGCCAAGCAACCAGTTTTGAATACTAATAAAAATAATTTGACTTTACATAACTTATTGTAGCGGTGGGACCCATATGAAATAAAAGCAGACTTAAGGAGTACCTGTAATTCTAATTGTGTTATTGAAATAAATTTAAAATACAAGGTGTGAACAAGTCGTATACATCATAGATCGAGAAACCATCATTAGGAAGGACAGGTAATAGTGCCACTTATTCCAGAAATATACATCGTACTGTAGAGAAACCTATTTTTAATTTCTCTACAGTACGATGTATATTTGCGAATCTGCAACTCCAAATCAATAGGCTTCTACAGGCATGAAGTCCAAAAAACACCATTACGTTTTCGCAGTGATTCAGTTTTTTGTCGTTATTACAAAATAATAAATTTAAAAAATCACTATCCGTTTCAGAAAACATAGTTCCGCGAAATTCGTTTTGTGCTTCACAGTTCTGTGTTTCTTTTCTTAGTATCCAGATTCATTATAGTGTTAATAATTTATCTACAAAGGAAATTCTCATCAGTCACATCACAGGTAGCTTATATTTGTCTCACGCTTAAATTAATATTTTAGTTGCTACGTCAACAGTGTGATTACAGCCCAGTGGAGACAAGAATCAGAATGAAACAGTTGTTGTCGTCCTAGCACGTGATACAGAAGTCGGTCGGATACTGTCACGCAGCCGGCACAAAAGTGTTAGTGGTCGCTTCTGACTTGCAACACAGTGTGTAAAGCTGAATCACTCTCGTCTATCTCGTCAACGACTAAGGGCTATTAGTACATGTCCAGTTGGTTGGAGCCTTCTATTTTAGTTACACGTTTGACAGTCACGAGCAACAGGAAAAATCGACCTGGAACATAATAAAACTACGAGAACTACGTTTAATCATCTGGTTCTCATATAGGCATAACATCACGTTAATACCGTTAAAGAAATACGTCTAGGATTCACGATTCATCCTTGTACCAGATTCTCATTGTCGGCACCTTAGGGACCCACCGAACGTCCATCTCTCCCCTCTGGTGTATCAAGGTAACACAAATTTTACGTATTAGATACTGTCGATAGTTCGCAGCCCATTCACGGAATTTCTTGCGATGTACACGCCGTTCTTCCGATATGTTAGAAATACCACGTTACGTGCCTCAACTGCAGTAGCTCAGGTCGCGTTATTGTCTCCGTTCACTGACACTAAAACGACAGAAATGCAGGAAAACATAAATCGCAAATCAGTTAGCAAATCAGTATATGAGTTCCATACAATGTCAAATGGGAAAGTGCTCAGCACGAAGAAGTCGATTTTACTGGCTGTGGCTCTGGTAAATGACTATTTTCCCACCAAGTTTTACAATTTAAGAAAATGGATCTTTTCGTGAAACTGTTTTTGCTTAATATTCGTATTTTGTGAAGTCCTAACTTTGGTCCAGATAGCATTTTATTTTTTGTTTTATATAATGAACAAAAGAGACGCATGTGAGTGGAAAGTATGTTGATAGCACTGAGTCGCCTTACACGATACGCTGTGTGACAGACTAAAGCTTTGCGGTTCAGCGTAATGACGAGGCCAGGGATCTCGCGAGTTGTGGCACTGACTGTACATGGCTGCTATACATTATGGTTTAGGAAATCTTCTTTAGCGAAGAATGATCCTTACAATAGGAAATGTCGTTAGTTCCTCCCATAATGCGTTTTCCAATTGTTCAAAATGATTGCGTGCTCCATATTTAATGCGAAACATTGTAGGATTCACTTAAATGTAAGTAAACTATCATTTAAACCAAACACTAATTCCCTATTTACTGAAGGAGTCTTAGCGCACTAACTTTTACAAATAATTCCTATGATACACACATACATACACGCTCACACACACAAACCATTCTCCTAGAAAATGATTTGATATGATCTAATACGATGAGACTGCATTCACTAAAGCATTAAATTCTTACTAATGTTGACGCGGCAGTGAACCGTCTTGTACTCTAGCTCTTCAAGTTATCTGAGTCATTAGTTTTAACAGTAAGCACCATAAACACTCTTCAAGAAGAAGCACGACGAGTAACGAAAATAACCAATAGATGTAAAAAGAAGACTAGGAAGATTAAACTTTCAGCACTACGTTTATTCGACGAGAAATAAATTATGCTTAATGAGCTCCTCATAGCGACCATGCTTCATAGCAAGTCTATTAGTCCGTTTCCTCCATCAATAAATGAAAATCAGCAGAGAGCAGATCATGGTTTCATAATAGATTGGAATTGGCAACACGCACGCTGATCATTAGGAACTGTATTTCCAAGATAACCTGTCTTTAGCATAATAAATTCATCGATTCAGTGTAATTCCCGTTTTCGAGCGTGTGACTCGTGGGATAGCTGAAGCAGATAGGTCAAGTTTCCAAACAAATGAATCTACACCTCTAGAAGCATGTTTAACCTAAACAGTAACGTATCACTGTTCATTAATGGAATACCTGCCTTTATAGTACCTAAGACATTATCCTCATTCTTTAGTTTACACTGCACCCTAATTGTTAACACATCATCTATTTCCCCAGCGAGAACGTGGAATGGAACTGATGTGATGTGTTTCGCTTCGTCTGTTAAATATGAAAAAGTGTACTTTTCAAAATCATTTTAGACCTTCTGTATATTGTGTTAAAAACAACTACAAAATTTTATGGAAAGTGGAACCCGCGCGGAATGCTTGACCTTATAACTATAAGCCCTGATTTCGCTCAAGTTCATGAATCACGTGTACGAAATACTGGAATAAATATCTCGATAGTTTAATATTAGAAAACAGATATCTTGAAAAATTTACAGGAGAACAGACAGACTAGCTTACAGTACGAAGCAAAAGTGAACATTTCCGTTTCAATAAATCTCTAGTCCTACCTTATTATTAATATCATGATTTACTTTGTTGAGATCCTTCTCAATACACTATTCTCCGTAAATGTATTACTCAACTTCCGACGTTTTATTTTTTCGTCGTGATCCTCTCTCATTCCGTAGATGGATAAAGCTTACAAAGACCTCCATTCAACATTTGTCTCACACTTTCGTCGGTCCCAGGAATCGCTCAACAAATACATTGCGTCTATAAGAAGTACTTGTTTATTCTCTTCAAGTATGCTATTGTGAAATAACTTTTTTTCCTGAACTTAATTCATTCCAAGAATTAAACGGAATCGAGACAAATTTTGGTACTGCCTCAAACTTCAATTCAGAAATTCTCGGAAATTACTTATTTTCCTTATTGCTGATGTCCGTAAAGATTTTTTCAATTTCTTGAAGAGGTATTGTCATTTACTCTATTTCTGTGATTCTTGCCACACTCTCCCGTCTCTAACAGCGTAAATGTAACTGTAAAGGCCTGCGTGTGGCGCTCTTAGGAGTCGTAAAATTTTTGCGACAATATATCTGAATACAAATTAAAAAGCTGCATTTGTATTGTCAAATAGCCAAATTAATTTTAAGTTATGATACTTCGGTTGAAATCTCACGAAATGCACGTATCCGAATAATATCTCAGTAATTCCACGTAGATAATGAGAATAACTTATCTCTTTTTATCATGGCTGAGAGCAGGGGACAGCCTGGTTTACAATATTCTGCCAACTTTTATTAAGCACCTTTAAAATATGAATTTTATTCCACGCCAGTTCCCTGTCATTCTCAAACGCCTTGTTGATTTGCAGATTGTATCTGTCTGATTCTTATTAATTCTTTAAAAGTACTCGTACACAGTTCCTTTATTTCCACCAGGCGAGGTGGCGCAGTGGTTAGCACACTGGACTCGTATTCAGGAGGACGACGGTTCAAATCCGTCTCCGGAATCCTCATTTAGGTTTCCATGATTTCCATAAATCGCTTCAGGCAAATGCCTGTATCGTTCCTTTGAAAGGCCACGGTTGACTTCCTTACCCCTCCTTCCCTAATCCGATGGGACGATGACCTCGCTATTTGGTCCCCTTCCCCAAATCAACCAACCAATCTTTATCTCTGCCCTATCACTCTACATTTTCTCTGTTGAGTTTAAAAGTTTGGTGGCCACGAGATTATGAAGCACTCACCCTGGCGACCTTCGAACCACGGTCCTACCCTGCGAGCGGTGTGTTAAGTTTGATTGTCCAGCTGGTTGATGCCATCCTGCCGAGGAACTGTATGTAGAGGTGGGTTTGGTTCTTCTTGTGCTGATCCACTGTGCCTTGCAGAATGACGAAATCACCCAGGGAATGCAACGAAAACATTCCTCCGCCATGGATCCTTCTGACGATTGTTTCAGGATGAGCTTTCAGACTTTTCATGCCGTACACGCCAACGGCTATCTGTCCAATAGAGCATACAACGTGGCTCATCTGAAAAAACCACCTGTCGCCACTCAGTGAAGGTCCAGTTTCGGTATTAACGGACGAATTCCAGTTTTCCTCGCCAATGAATAGCTGTCATCATAGGTGCATGAACAAGGCATCTTCTGCAGAAACACATACGCAGCAATGTTTGCTAAACAGTCGTTGAGGAGACGCTATTGGTAGCCTCCTAGCCCCTTGCTTCATCTGTAGGGTCTGTTTGTCAACAGTTGCGCTTCTGTTCGCCCGTGCACATCTCCGCAGCCGTCGCTCAGTACTGTTATCTATGGCCAGTGGTGCGCCACTGTTGCGTCGGCGCCTGTTTTGGATAGCGCCATTTTGCCATGCACTGTATACTTCAACCACGACGACAAGCAAACAATTTACAAAGCTTGCCGGTTCGAAAATGCTTCCTCCCTTATCTGAAAGCCCTTTTGGACGTCGGATAAATCCCTTCGTTTCCGTATTACGATAATGACTGCACTGTTCTACCAGTCTCCACGACATATTTTATGTACCCTCCACTGCTAGTGCTGCCACCTACCACCTGTAAGTGACTTTGCACGTTGACGTCGAATATAGATGGTAGTAACATTAATGACAAACAGAAATGAAAGCAACTCTCAGAAGAACAATGAGAGACTCTTTTAACGAATTTAAAGCAATATTTTATCTGCAGATTCTAAAAGTAACCCCAAAAAATATTGCTCGTACGTAAAATCGTTGAACGTTACAAATAATTCAATACCTTCCCTTGCTGACAGTACGGGTAATGTAACTGATGATGATAAACAGAAGGCCGAAATTCTAAACCTAGCTTTCAAAAACTTGTTTACGGTAGAGGACTGCAGCACCATTCCGCCTTTCAATTATCGAACAAACGAAAGGATGGCTGACATACTGTTCAGTGTATCTGGGATTGTAAAACAGTTAAGATCCTTAGACGCCAGAAAGGCGTCTGGCCCAGAAGGTATCCCCGTAAGATTTTATGTTTACTATGCTACAAATATAGCACCATTCTTATCCGTTATCTGTCAGAGATCATCGGAACGGCGGAAAGTTCCACGGGACTGGAAGAAGGCCCAGGTCACAGCAATCTATAAAAAGGGTAGAAAATCGGATGCACATAATTACCGGCCAATTTCACTGACATCGATTTGTTGTAGAGTCATGGAACATATTTTGTGTTCAGACATAATGACCTTTCTAGACTCTGAGAAGCTTATCTGCAGAAACCAGCACGGTTTTAGGAAACAGTGGTCATGCGAGACACAGCTGGCCCTCTTTCTGTATGATATACGACAGGCTCTAAATACCGGCTCCCAGGTTGATGCCAATTTCTCGACTTTCGAAAGGCGTTCGACTCAGTTCCGCACTGTCGCTTGCTACAAAAAGTGCGAGTGTACGGTCTATCCAATGACATATGCGGTTGGATAGAAGGTTTTCTAACAGGCAGGGAGCAATATGCCGTCCAGACTTCAACAGAAACAAGATCAACTTCAAGTGTGCCCCAGGGCAGCGTAATAGGTCCTCTGCTTTTTACGATTTACATAAACGATCTGTTTGATGGTATTGACAGCGGCCTTAGACTGTTTGCCAATGGTGCTGTAGTCTACAGGAAAGTAGAATCACACGAAAGTTGTGAACAAATCAATGAGGATTTGCAGAAAATAAATGCGTGGTGTAATGACTGGCAGTTATCTCTCAATATTAGTAAGTGTAACCTACTGCGTGTAACAAGGCGAAATCCGCCATTAATGTTTGAATATAAAATAAATGATCAGTCTTTGGAAGCGGTAGCATCAGTCAAGTATCTAGGTGTGACTATTCGAAATGATTTCAAATGGAATGATCAGATTACACAAGTAACGGGTAAGGCGAACTCTAGATGCGGTTTATTGGTAGAATCCTGAAGCGATGCAGTCCGTCAACAAAGGAAATAGCTTACAATACGTTAATTCGTCCAGTCTTACAGTATTGTTCGTCTGTATGGGACCCTTACCAGTTGGGTCTGATTGAAGAAATTAAGAAGGTCCAAAGAAGAGGGGCAAGATTCGTGACTGGTACATTTAGCCATCGCGAGAGCGTTACAAATCTGATAGAAAGTTTGAAGTGGGACACACTTGCAGATAGACGACGCGCTAAACAGAAAGGGATGCTCACTACATTCCGAAATCCAGACTTCACCGAGGATGTAGATTGTAGAGCACATATTATTACCACCAACTTTCAAATCTCGTAATGATCATCATTCAAAGATAAGGGAGCTCGTACTGAGGCGTTCAGACAGTCGTTTATCCTTCGCGCGATCCGCGAGTGGAACAGAGGGGAGGAAATATGACTTTGGCGCGAATTGTGCCCTCCACCACACACCGCTTGGTGGCTAGCGGAGCATATATGTAGATGTAGAATGTGACGGGAGCACGTTTAGAACAAGCACAAATATATCCGTTCATATCTGGAAACCTTTCCATGTGGATCAACAACAGCTTCATTCCATTCCTTGTAGATCCAAATGGCAATTACCAATTTTCCGTTGTCGTTTAACGCTTTCTTACATTTCCTTTTCTTAACTTCATTTTTTGTACATAAACACTAAAATGTATGTTATGCACAATCTGTGTGAAAACTGCGAGATTGTTTTTAAAATTACCCGACATCTTCCGGGGTTATATAAAGTAAAGTGCTAAATCTGGTTTATTCCCGGTAATATACTTACACGAACTTTTCTTCATTGGCCACTACTGTTTTTGTAACAGACCAGAGAGCAACGACATCCATGTTGGGCTGGGTCAGTGACCGGACACCTAAAGATGAAAACGAGAAAAGGACGGGCGCCTCTCGTCAGTTGCCGTTTTGTTACTGCGGGCAAGTTTGCTCCACTAGATAACTTGGCTGCCTAAAGTTTGCACGTGAAGTTGTAACGACCCGTGGAAAGTTGCTCCGGCCCAGTCTGGCGCTACCGCAGCCGACACATCGGCGGCCTCAAGGTCGCGCCTGCTAGGCCGCGGCCACTCTTTAAAACGTGTGCCGCCGCCGAGTAAATCTGCCGCCAGCAGAAAGTCGTTAGCAGACTTGCCGCCACGCCGCTGCAGTTCGAGAAAATTATATTGTTAATGCGGCGCTTTCCGATTTAATGAAGGAGCCGGCACCGCCCACTGGCGCCGATCCCCAAGGAAAACATAGAAGTTGCTCCCCTCCGATGACCCAGTGTCTCGTGAAGAAAGCGCCCTAGCATCAGATTCTGCTTCCCTCGACAAAACTTCCTTCGAACAGAGTTCGTCCCAGCACAAAGTTTTCGCAAAAAAAAGTTGAGCGAGAGGAATCTGGCTCACTTGGGTTTCCCATAAAAATAACCCGAACAGCTGACTCCAAGGACGGTAGAGACACGGCTTGCTAGCAGCTGGGTTTCTGGAGAGGGGCGGAGACCTAGTAACAGACGCGCAAGCAAAGTCCAGGGAGAGAGTTCGTGGCGTGCAGTGCCGCAGAATTTAATACGACTTTCTCAAGAAATTCTTTACTATGTACAAATAAACAAACCGATCTGTTCTTCGTAGAATGTAATTCTTCTGCGAAAAAGAAACAAGTGCTTGTGAAAACCTGTAAAAGAGTTGTACTTGTTATCCTCAGTTCCAAATTAAAAAGTCTATGTTTCATGTCTTCATCATACTTAAAATTCCTACTTTATTGCTGCAGCAAACTACGTAAGGAATCGAACCTTACGCACATGTTATATGGTGTATCAATCAAAATTTTTACATCAATGCTGGAATCTTGTTTTCTTTAATAAGCCTTTATTTGTAAAACGATATCTTCATTTCAGTTGGTTTAGTGATAGAAAGTTGTTAGTACTCGTGTGAATGATTTTTTTAATGATCTGTCTTTCAAAGCTTCGAAAACAATCATGTGAAAGAGAGTAACAAGGCTGACATATTATATAACTCAAGACTAAAGTTTTATGTGTTTAGAAACATGCGAGGGGGAGTCAAATGAAAACCTTAAATATTTTTTTAAATATTATTTATTGTGCAGAAGTGGTACAAAGAGAAAAAAGTTATTTTGGTAGTCTGTGCAACCACTCATGCATTGCGTGGCGTACCTCTTCATCAGAACGGAACTTCTTTCCTCCCATTGTGTCATTCAGTGTCAATCGGCGGTTTTCCTTCACTATGGCTTCAACTGCTGCAATGTTCTGTGGAGTCACATCTCGTTGTGTCTGACCTGTAAGAGGAGCATCTTCCACTGAAGTCACACCATTTGCGAACTTCCTACTTCATTCGTAGACTTGCCGCTGTGACAAACATGCATAACCGTACTGAACCTTCATTCGTCGATGAATTTCACTACGCAAAAACCGAATAACAGAACGCTGTTCTTCCCTGGTGCAAGTCGCAAGTGGAGCGGCCATCTTTATACTGTTACTGCGACGGTATGTGTGCATCTGCACTATGCTGCCACCTACAGGCCATTCTGCACGCTGTTTGTAGCACGCTTTCCAACTTACAGGACAACGGCGCGAAATTTCGATTTGTTATTACAAATTTAAGGTTTTCATTTGACTCACCCTCGTATGTCTCGTAATGAGATAATAACTAACGCAAATTTCCATTTAAATATGTAGGTAGCGAGGTCTTGTGAGAATGTAAGATTCACATCGTTAAATGTACTGAAATAGAGACATCGCAGGCAAACGAGTAGTTGGAGACTATTCATGGGGTAGAATGCCACGGGTCGGAGTAAATTATTCCATAGTGACTTCGTTTGCTATAGGGATTTGAAAGAAATGCACCATTTCTCTCCGCTGTTGCTGCCATCGGCTCATGACGTGACTCGATAAGAAGCCTACGGCCCGCTAGTGGGCATCGCATTTTTTGTTGGTTTGGAGCACTGGAAGTGATTTATGATTAAATTTAATAAGAAATACTGATACTCTCAGAAAAATCACTATGTTGGAATGAAAAGGTGTCGTAGCTGAAAAGACGCTTCCGTATTTATGGTAGAGAGGTTGTGCTGCTGCTGGTGGTACTGTCTAGACGGGGCGCCGCCTGGGCGGCCTGCAGCACCTGTCCGCTGAGGCGCTTAGCGAGCGCGACGCGAGCCGCGGCTTCCGAATCATACCCGAGAGCATCCGCGACGGCGGATTCTTCCTCCTCGCGGGAAAACTCCGGTTCCGCGAGTAATGCCTCCTCCTCGGCCAAACTTGCTCACAGAAAGTTGTTCCACGGCCCGTGGGAAGTTGGAGCCCCGTGCCGTATATTGGAAGTTTTTCGGCGCGGTGGCGGGGCGTGATGTATGGTCGCCGGCGACCACATGCGCGCCTCTTGCCCGCCTCCCGCCAACCCTTCTGGGCCGGCGGCGGCGGCGGAGGCGGCGGAGGCGGCGGCGGCGGCGGAGGCGGCTTGCGGTCCCTCCTCGCTTCTACTCCTCCTCCCGCTGCTCCTCCCCCGCTTCTCCGCTGCCGCCGCCGCCGCGTTACTCCCTGCCCCCGCACCATCCCCACCAGAATCGATAGGCGGCGTCGGAGCGCGGAAGGCGGTGGGCGGCCAGCGGCGCTCGGGCTCCTTCGGGCGGCGTCGCGCGGCGTCGGCCGGCGTCGCGGGCGTCGCGCCGGGAGGCGGCGTCAGAAGCTGCGGGGCGGCTCTGCGCGGCGGTCGCTCTCTTCTGCAGCAGCCAGCGGCCTCTGCCTCCAGCGGCCTACCGACGCCCGGCATCCACGCCGCTCCGACGCCCGCGCCACCAGGTAGGAAGCCACCGCCTGCCAGTGACAGCTCGAAATCGCCGTCCCAGCCTCATTAGCTCTACCTGTCAGGCACGTCGACGCCTACACTGTCGAGCTCAACCCTATTACGAGCGTGACACGTTTATTACTACAACGCAAGAGCAATCTGATGCCTCCGTGTCGCTCTTTTAGACAGGTCACTCGTTTCCAGAATCTATTCATGACTTTGTGTACCAACTTCTTGACACTGTCATTCATTAACAGTATTAAAAAGAGTCATCTCTTCGTGAGTGAGAGCAAATACGTGATGTCAAGCACAGCGCACTCTCCGTTTTAAGGTTTGCTGTCAGTGTTTTTGTTTTTATGAAAGTCGCTGTTGGAAAACAAGTGTAAAGTTAACAATCAAGTTCGTACATCTGACACTAGAAGTTGCACGTAAATGTATCGGCCTTAAATAATTGCCTGCATTTGGTCCATTTTCCACTGATATTCAAGCATTAATAACAGACTGCAACACATTACGGTCACACACTGCAACGCTGCGACTAATGTCAACTATTTGATTTTATTACACATTTTACAGATACCTACAGTGCTGTAAAACTTCTCATAAATTAAACCTGTCATTGTGTTCCAAATTTTTTTATGCGAACCACACATAAATTGAACTGTAGTAAAAATTCTTCCAATCCATATGTGGCATATAGCAAACCAGTGTTCAACAGTATTGGTTAAAAACAGTCTTGGTTGCAAGAACTGTAATAGCGAATATTTCTATGTAATTTTATAGCTAGCTAGAACTACATTCTATTGCTTTAGTTCTTCCGCAGATGTTATACTATAAGCGACGACACGATGCATTCTAAAGCAGTGTATTATTTTCATTCTTTCGAATAGTGACACTTGAATAACTGAAATGACTAATGTCAATTACGTAAATGAATCTTATCTTACCAATAGAACAAAGCATTATTGTTGGACACAGTCGATGATTCGAGATATAGTCTATGGGCAAAGGTCAGATTGTTTTTATTTTATTGTCAAAATAAAACTGACCCGAAAAGTGTTTTCCTGCTTGGTGACAACGTAATGTAAATAAAAATTTAGCATCCATTGAAGTGAATAGAGTCAATTCGCAGCATTTATGTATAGAACTACTCTACCATTTATTAAGAGGAACAATCAATTTTTCTGACACTAATAAACATTTTTCAGGTCACATTTATTTTGATCACTCTCTACAACATTATGATTGCAAGATCAAGTGTTGACATGGGTCAGAGGACCTAATTTTGAAACCGACTAGTCTGTAATGCATTACAGTTAACGTAATTGAAACGAGCACCCTTTTGGCACACTGCACTGCCATAAAATATTCGCTACAGCAAAGGAGCTTCATCACTATCCCATCAAAGTCATCCTATGAGCTCCGTGAAACACATAGGTGAAGTGGCAACTATAGTAAGAAAACTGTTCGGGTTTTAAGTTGAAACTCATAATAGTATGTGTAGTTTCGTTACACTGTTGATGACGTCAGAGGATTCAGTTGGTATATAGGAAACTGGAAAACTAAACTTGATATGCTACTCCAAAATACAGTGCGGAAAAGTGCACAAGAACTTAGACTTCGATGTTTATGCAAACATCATTAGGAAGGACGTTTACAAATTCCAGGAAACTCACTCACCGTCCACCTCAACATATCGAAAACAAGTTTTCGACGAATGATGGAGAATTTAAATATTTTAGTGCCTAATATTTGCATTTTTTGTATCTACCTAGGTATTAAGCGACACTGTTTTTTCTGGAAGTATAACAATGTTGAACTTCAGAGCAATTGAAAGGAGGGAAGAGGTCATTTGGCCCTTGTTATTGCAGCTCTCAAGTCGAAATGAAAAACTATGTAGGAGTCAGGGGTCCGCTAAATATGAAGGTCAACAACTCGGGTGAAGTGACGTTTCACCTACACTAGTAGGACTTCCATTTAGCACAATTCTTGACTCTTTTTGTGGAAAGTTTCACGAGCGTAGTATTACTATACTCAGCTTCTCTGCAGTTTTCGAATGCTGTTGAAAAGAAGCATAACGTTCGACTTTTTTAAAAAGTTGAGAACATTGACGATACTGGGCCGTTTGCGAGACGAAAGCAGCCTTGGCTAAGCAGGTAGCGACCCTTCCTGGCGAGGAGGCCCAGCACGGAGCGCGTCCTCGGCCGGCTCCCCCTGGGCCAGCAGGCCTCCGGAGCGTCCCGCCACGGCAGGTGTCAGCGCGGCGTTCCTGCCGCATTCCTGCCGCCTCCCTTGCCGTCTGCCGGTATTGCTGTCTTCCGTCTCCGCCGCCACCGCAAGACGCCGGCCCGAGATGCTGCACTCACCGCAGCTATCTTCTGCCCTTCCCAACAGCATTGCTCCCACCACAGTTGACAACAGACATTTCTCAGCGCTTCCCAATTTATATGGCTTCTAAGTTACTACGTCCATCTTCTACAAGCGAGTCTTGAGTATTTTAATTCTTGTACTCTTTGTGGTGAAGCTCTCGCCTCCATTCGTCATTTCTTTCCTGGGAAATAATCTCCTACAACATTTATTAAAAAACGAATTTTAATAAACTTTTTTTGAACAGTGATCAAAAATTTTTCTTTTTAAAATTCAGTCTCGATCACATCACGTATGTTAAAAGAACATAGGTGACCGTTTTCGGTCATATCACATGACCATCATCAGACCCATGGCATCCTTCGAAGATAGTAGGTGGAGCACTCTTCTCAGCTGCTGTGATGTCTACCGGTCACCAGTCCTTTACAAATGTGTAATCCACCGGGACCTCCTTTCTTAGTCAGTAACCTACAAATTTCTTCACTCGCCTATTCTATGTACGACTTCTTGTTTCGTCGCCACTTCTAGCCATGAGTGGTTTAATTCTCCTTTCCAACACAAAGTCTAAAAGGAGACCTCCAGTTTTTTTCTTTGTGGCTCTTTCATTGGCCTTTTTTCTGACCTACAGAAGACGGGACCACGAATAAAGCATCTTTTTACCGTTTCTCGAAGTTCAGACTAATTTTCTTCAATGCTGATACCTTATTCTTTCGCTTGGCTGCTTCATTATATTGTGGATCCTGCAGTGAACCTTCTGAGAGTGTTATGTTAACTAAGTACTCAAAGCTATCATCTGTGTATCTTACATTTATCTTTGGTACTGCCTCGCGGGGTTAGCCGAGCGGGTTAGGGCGCTGCAGTCATGGACTGTGCGGCTGATCCCAGCGGAGGTTCGAGTCCTCCCTCGGGTATGGATGTGTGTGTTTGTCACTGGGATAATTTAGGTTAAGTAGTGTGTAAGCTTAGGGACTGATGACCTTAGCAGTTAAGTCCCATAAGATTTCACACACATTTCAACATTCTTTGGTAGTACTGGGCCCTGGTAACATGTGAAGAAGTAAATGTTCTTCTTGTTAATTTCTAATGTTACATGTTCCCAAATAAATTATTTATCACAATACACGAATGCATTCAGTTTCATCTAATTGCTATATCGTCTGTAGATCAAATGTTCAAATGTATGTGAAATCTTATGGGACTTAACTGCTAAGGTCATCAGTCCCTAAGCTTACACACTACTTAACCTAAATTATCGTAAGGACAAACACACACACCCATGCCCGAGGCAGGACTCGAACCTCCGCCGGCATGAGCCACACAGTCCATGACTGCGGCGCCCTAGACAGCGCGGCGTCTGTAGATCATAATATTTTCATATTTTGTCTGTGAGCAAATATCCCTCAACTTATGCTTGTTTTTCATTTGTTTATTGCATACCCAACTTCATTTTTCAACGTTAAAGAAGATTACATGTTTTTAGATCTCAAACTTTCCGCCTTCCTGTAGTTATGCTAATAGCCTCTGCTTGCTTCGTGCAAAGCTATTGAGTCATTTCCCTGCATCGGTGATTCAGATAGGTAGTGGAGCTTACCAGCATCTGCTCGCTGGGTGACAGCCTACATCCTTATGTGTCGCATCTCCTTGGCCCTCACCTAATGATGCAACGATCCCTAGTTAGCTAGAATACTACCCTCTCATTACAAGATGGTAAATTTAGAGATCAAAATATTCACGGAGTTTTACCGTAAAGAAAACACTAAAACCGGAAATTCTATCCCAAACGTTCCCCAATCGGAACGCCAAAGAAAGTCAGCACATCTCTTTCTTCATAAAATGTCAGTTTGCTTTTGTATTTCAACAATCAATACGCTAATTAAAGTATATCGCTGTCCTACATTTTTTCCTGCTACTTATCGCACACAATCGTCATATTTCTGCTTCCCAAGAGTTTCAACCTTGCAATGCGATGTTATTAAGTATCAGGTAAAATATATGCTGGTAGATGAAGCCGAAATTAACACATGTAGCAATAGTGAGAAAGACTAAATAGTCACTCAAAAGAGGGAGTTCCCAGGCTGACACCTGCAGCTGCCGAGAACAACAGCGATTTCTGGGGGGGAGTGCCCGTTAATAGAGGCATCAGTCGTATGCACTCTGCGTGAGTTACGCATTTATAGTTTACTCTGTTGTCGATGTTTTACATGATTAGATTTCCAAATGACTTTATTAGAATTTTTCTTAAAACTATAATGATATACATCTCGTTTCGCTTCAGAGAAAAAGTCAGTAGGAAAACGTTCCCCAGATTCTCATCTGACTTAATGAGAATGATAACCCAGTGAAACATAGTCTACGTACTCTAGTTCTCAGCGATACTGTCGTCGTTTCACGGAGAGTTACACTGTCGACGTGTACACGTCACCATCTACCAGTGACACACTGACACCAGGCGCTGGCTGGGAACCAGTGTCATATAGCTCTCAATAACTTACAACTATGAGGACAAAGGCGACATCATATGACTGAATTGGCTCTCAGAGTTGAATGCTGCCTTCAGCGACACACACGATATCATGTGCGTAATATTTATAATACAAGGTACTACAATGAATTACCTGCGTAAGGACGAAGAGCCTTAAGACGTACGAGAACTTTTTGGCTTGATAATAGCGAATGCAAAAAATTGTTCGTAGCTCTTATCTTTCCCTTCAATTTCCATAAACAAGTTTCGTGCATATAAGTTCACGTTGTAGTCATAACTGCTCATAGGAATGTTATTTAAAACTCTAAACATCCTTACGTTACATTTATGAATAGTACCATACTCAAGGAATGGACGTACGGGAGGAGACCCAGGAAACCTGCGCCGCCGCTGCTGGCAAAATCCTAGTGGAGATGCTTCGCCGTTGCCTTCTACCGACCTGTTATGAAGTGTCAACTATGTGTCTGTATTCTGTGGATAACTATGATTAGTGCGTGTACTGCGTAGTGTTAAATACTCTTATGAAGTGCCTCCTAAACGGGACGCGAAATT
This sequence comes from Schistocerca piceifrons, assembly GCF_021461385.2. Lineage (NCBI taxonomy): Eukaryota > Metazoa > Arthropoda > Insecta > Orthoptera > Acrididae > Schistocerca > Schistocerca piceifrons. Next base: position 158,910,729 of record NC_060138.1, on the reverse strand, counting down.
TTTTGAAGCACTCTACACATTCCGTCACTTATTATCTAGTAAGTATGACGCAAGAGGAAAACAATGATACCTCAAAAGATAAACCCTAGCAACTTGGTTACATATGTAAATCCGCATTGTAAAGTAAGCATATTCTTCTGTTTTTATTCTTGTTGTATTTCATTAATTATTAAAAAACTACATGATGATCTCATAATTCCATAGTTTTCGTAACATCTTTGTTTGTAAAGTAGTTGTTTATTCACCATTTTTTTGAAGTCAGTTAAGCATATCAGACAGAAGAGCGGATAGATTTCACAGACATGAAAATCGTGTCAGTATTGTTTACCAATTTATAAACTTTGAGCGAATGTTCGTACAAGCAATGTTAACAATAATGAACAGCATGAATGTTGCAAATTAGGTTAACAGAGAAACTGAAGTGTGATTTTAGTGTCTATATTTTCGTAACAGTGGCAACTAGTTAAGTAATACGGAAGATTGTAAGATTAGAATTGTACGTCCTGTCGAGAACGATGTCCTTAGAGATGGAGCATAATCAAGTATCGGGTAAGGAAATCGGTCATATGTTTTTCAAAGGACTCAACCCGGCACTTGCCTTAGGGAAAGTCAGGTAAATCCTAAATTCGGATGGCCTTAAAAGGATTAGAAGTGCCGCCCTACTGAATGCAAGCCAACATTGCGATCAGGCTTCAATGGTCTTCTTCGGAGCTTCGAAACGAAGTTTCATTTCACACTGATGCAATTTAGTACACTCACCCATCTCAAAAAATTGTTTCCCCAAACACACAATGCAGAACATCAGCGCGTGGAAGTCAGTATCAGCCGTCCAGTGTTCACTTCAGGACAGAGGCCTCCTTGTCGTTCCTGTATATTTTATAGTATCGGCATTCATAAAACTTCGTAACCTTACTAATCACTGAGTTAAGATATCAACCTTTTTTTTTACTTTAAACAGAACACCAGCATACAACGAGACCAAATACGTGAATAACTGACAAAAAATTGTGTACTATAGATACATTTGAAACAGGTATAGTTCTAATATGCTTCTCGGGTTTGCAGCCGGATAGTATTGTGCAAATCTCACAATTTTCATCGATAAAGCTGTTGGACATCTTCACGTGGTTGTCACTGCTCCAAGATAACAATGACAACAGCAACTACCACCACTTGAAGATGTCGAACAGTTGTATCGATGGAATATTGTATACTTGCACGATATTGTCCCTGCGAAAACTCGAAAAGTGTATTTGCAACAGATCCGTCGGGAAAGCCTTAAAAATTACAGCAGTGGTATTTCTATTACTTTATCCGCGGGTTGAGTGCCGCACCGATTGGTCATGCCTTATGCCACTCCCAGAGGTAAAATGCTTCTTCCAGGAGGGAGACACTTCAGCTGTTGCACTTGGTCCTTCAGAGAATGTGAATGGAGTGAGGTGAGATTAATGTCGACGTGTATCAAGTTTATCGGGAGAAATACGGAAGTTCATTTAGAATATGTTGCATATAACGAGAGTAAGGTTACGAATTCTTGTACTGCAGCAGTTGCAAGAAACATTGCTTCTGGTGCTTCCCTGCAAATAGTCTTACCTGGAATAAGTTTTCTCGGGATATGAGTCTACATTCTTGCAATTCCCTTTCAAAGATGGGACGGGATGGACACCGTCTACTCGTAATCAGCCCTACATTTGTTTCTGCTATCATTGGTGCATTTTTGCGTCGGTTTCAGTAGATGAATATCATTTCAACCACTTCTTCATTAGCCAAAACAGTATACGTCTAAGAACGATTTACGAATTACTAGTTATCGACTCTTTTACGTCGCCGTCTACCTGTCAAGGATTTGGCAATTTCCTATTCGGAACACATAAAGTCAGTCCCATATTTTTCGAGGTATTACAATATCTTTTCTTCCAGCTCGGGTTGCAGTTCAGAATTTTTCGAGAAATTCTATGCTCTAATCTCCTCACGAGGTATTGTCTTCAGTTTTCGAGATACTTTTTGATTTTTTCGTTCATATTGAAAACATTTAACTCTGTTTTAATATCTTCATTTCTAATCACGCCTCTTCTTGTGCAGCTCTTCGTCCTCTTCAGGAAATCTCACTTCTGCTGTATGAAATTCATTTTCTTGTTTTCTTGCCGTAACCCACCTTTCTGATTCATAGAATAAGACAAGAGCTGCCATCACTTTATAGAAATTGATGGCTGTCCGTTTTTATACATTATTACCAAATATTCTACTTGTGGTACCACAGAAAGCTAGCAATTTGTGTATTTTGTTTTCAATATCGGAGTCCACATTGAAACCTGTATCAAGACCCAAATAAGAGATTCGTGAGATTTGCCTTAAAACTAAATCTTGATCTGACTGGATACTTTCGTCGTAATGTCGTTACTTTCGTTTTTTTAACAGAAACTTTTAAATTGTACTCCTTGCATACTTCGTTCAGCTGATATACTGATCTCTGGAGGTGATCTTGATTATTTTGAGTAATAACAATGTCTTCCACAAATAGAACGACATTCCAATACTCATCATTCGTTGTCTTAATTCGTCTGTTTATTTTACATTTCCATTTATGAAGAACGGAATCAATATGAAGAGCGGGTGATAGACTATCCCTTAATTAATAACTAGTTATTGATTCCTAGTTGTGTTTATTACCATGCATGAATTTTTATTAAGACTTCACTGCCTCTACTAGGTGATAAGAATATTCGCATTCAGATATAATAGTATATACGCCATCACAGCTACACGGTCGAAACCCTTCTCAAGATCAATTAGTTATATACTGGTTTGTAAATTAAATTCGCTGTTTTTCTATAATGTTATTCATTACAAGCACACTCTCTGTGCACGATCGACTTTGTGTAAATCGGTTTTCGTCCGCAGAAATAACCGCATCTGTGAGATTCGTGACACGGGTGTTAACTCTTTAAGTATAATTTGTTTCCAGTGTTTAGAAGACTGATGTCTTAGATTTTGGTCACTGCGTTTCCCTTTCTTTACTTCCGCTGTCTGTGAACTTGTATTTCCTCCAGTACACAATGTTTACAAAGTTCTCGGGTGTACTGCCGGTTCCAGCTGTCGAAGGTCCACGATCAGCAGCATCTGACGATAGAGCGGTTGTTCGCGGAAAGATCGCGAGCCTTCGACGACTGGACCCGGCAGTACACTTGAGAATCTTCGAATCAGCATATAAGCCGGGAAAGCCTGAGATAACATTGATTTATTAATTGTAAAAGCCTTTTAGCTAGTGATAAGCCTCCTTATTTAATTTGTTCCGCATTTATTTCAGCCATTCCGGCAGCTTTTCTGTTCTTCAAACTTTTCGAAGCCTCTCGTAGCTCCTAAATTCCTTTGTAATTTGTTAAATCTGGTGGGGCTGTAGAAGTCAGTAGTCCACCCTACGTTAGACTACTGTTGTTGTTGTTGAGACTGGTTTGATGCAGCTCTCCACGTTACTCTATCCTGTGCAATCTTCTTCATTTCCGAGTACCTACAGCAACCTATATCCTTCAGAATCTGCTTAATGTATTCATCTCTTGGTCTCCCTCTACGATTTTTACCCCTCCACGCTGCCCTCCAGTACTAAATTGGTCATCCCTTGATGCCTCAGAACACGTCCCACCAACCGAACCCTTCTTCTAGTCATTAGTTATGTGATCTACCCATCTAATTTTCAGCATTCTTCTGTAGCACCACATTTTGAAAGGTTCTATTCTCTTCCTGTTCAAACTATTTATCGTCCACGTTTCACTTCCATACATGGCTACACTCCATACAAATACTTTCAGAAACGACTTCCTGACACTTAAATCTATACTCAATGTTAACAAATTTCTCTTCTTCAGAAATGCTTTCCTTGCCATTGCTACTCTACATTTTATATCCTCTCTGCTTCGACCATCATCAGTTATTTTGCTCCCCAAATAGCAAAACTCATCTACTACTTTAAGTGTCTTATTTCCTAATCTAATTCCTTCCGCATCACCCGACTTAATTCGACTACATTTCATTATCCTCGTTTTGCTTTTGTTGATGTTCATCTTATATCCTCCTTTCAAGACACTGTCCATTCCATTCAACTGCTCTTCCAAGTCCTTTGCTGTCTCTGACAGAATTACAATGTTATCGGCGAACCTCAAAGGTTTTATTTCATCCCCATGAATTTTAATTCCTACTCCGAATTTTTCTTTTGTTTCCTTTACTGCTTGCTCAAAATACAGATTGAATAGCATCGGGGAGAGGCTACAACCCTGTCTCACTCCCTTCCCAACCACTACTTCCCTTTCATGCCCCTCGACTCTTATAACTGCTACCTGTACAAATTGCAAATAGCCTTTCGCTCCCTGTATTTTACCCCTGCCAACTTCAGAATTTGAAAGAGAGTATTCCAGTCAACATTGTCAAACGCTTTCTCTAAGTCTACAAATGGAATAGGAAATCTGCGCTGTAGTCATTGGCTAGTATTTTTGGTGCTAATTTCATCCGCAGTGGAAGTTGATCACGGTAGGAGTGGAACGCGTTTTTAGAGGTGTAAGTGTTTCCATATTTAGGGAGAGACGACTTTACCAGAGGGGCGTCACTTGGGCACCGGTCCCCCGGCACCTGGGCCTCCTGTCCGGCTGGCGGGGGCGGCGCCGGCGGCGGCGGCGTCGCGACAGCGTTCTCCACTCAGCCGGCCCTCGGCGCCTAATTAACAACCACCTCCCGCCGCCGCCGCCGCCGCCGCCAACTCCGCCTTACATGTCACCACGGCTCGCCGCGCGGCTAGCTCGCAGCGGGTACGTCTCCAAGGCGGGGGACGCCCCCACACGCCGCAGCTGCTGCTCCGATCCTCAGCCACGGCCCTGGCGTTTTTTCATTTTATTTCTCGACGACGGACAGTGCCTAATGCACGCCTGTCTGTCACAGAAGCACTCGCCGTCACATGTAGACAACGCCCGGAGGCTCCTGCCACTGAAATATTTGTCGATCCAAACTGTAGTAGTTTTTAAATTTAAATCTTCTCCTTCATCAACAATTTTTTGGATGATTGGCAGCAATCCTTCAGAATCTATTACGTGCTAACTGCTTCATGTAGGACTATTTATTGGCTCTAGCATTTTATGGTTTATTTTAAAAATGCCAATCGGCGTCTGTCTCGCGATTTCTTCTGTTATATTGCTCCTTCTAGAATGTTTACAAGGAAAGGGTTGTGGTGTATTGTGTGACCTATCGATAAATGTCATCGTCGGCAGTTTTCCTTAAGCTGTCCTCACACGGGACGAGGTAGCTAACGCTGAGGTGCACGCAGTCGGGATATCCGATGTTGGACGCATCGCCGTCGGCACACGGGACGAGCTGCTTAAAGAGATTTTGTTTCTCAGCGCTTCCCAGTAGGAGTTGTTGGCTTTATTTCGCTCGCAAATCAAACAGTCTATTTAAGGGGGGTAGGACGTCAAACGGGCCGACTTGGAGCGAGAGAGGCACCACAGGAGAATTCAGTTTCCACTGTGTATACTTTTACAAGTAAATTCATAAAACTTTGTCAGCATGACCAGGAAGGGTTCAGGATTTACACTCGTAGCAGTGGAAGTTCAAAAACATAACAAAATAATTTTCTTACATATGAAATTTAATCATTTTTTCACTTACTATTGGCTGCATTTGTTGCTATAGGTGCACTTTTCTTCATAAGTAAGAGAGACTGTTCGATGAATTTTGATTTTGCACAGCATACAAACCATACTTACAGGTGTCTGAAACTCTAGAATCTATTTAATTTATGAAAAAATGAATGAGCTGTTACGTTTTAAACTTTATGTTTAGAAAAAATTCAAATTTTGTAGTTAATTATCTCAATTTTTACCACAGTTTTTAATAGATTTGAAAAATTCTAGAGTTTCAGACACATGTAAGTATGATTTTTATGCTGTGCAAAATTCATCAAAGAAGCTCGCTTACTTGTGAAGAAAAATGTACTTATAGCAACAAATGCAGACAACAGTAAGTGAAAAAATGATGAAATTTCATACCTAAAAAAAAATTATTTTGTTATGTTTTTTCACTTCCACTGCTATGAGTGTGAATCCTGAATCCTTCCTGGTCATGCTGACAAAGTGTTATGAATTTATTTGTAAAAGTTTAGACACTGGAAATTAAAATGTCCTGTGGTGCCTCTCCTGCTCCAAGTCGGCCCGTTTGACGTCCTACCCCCCTTAAGAAAACGGACGCGTGCGTTGTATTCTTACGTTAGTCTATTTGTTCTGTCACTGGGTACACATAAATAAAAACTTTGAATAAACTCACTCCTGACGGAGAACGCACTGATATTTACACAACATCAAGTATTACAGATATTATTTCTATTATTTCTCACAAACCTTTCGAATCTGTGAAGGGGAAAAATGAATTAGATACAACAGGAATCGAATCCTACATCGACCCAACCTGTGTCCCGTAAAATAGTACTTTTAGTGCTAGATTGCAGCTTAGTTATGAGCGACTTTGTATTTTACCTAACAATCTTCTATAGGTTTTAACCACCGAGATTCTATAAATTTACACTTAATAATAACAAATCCTAACAGGGATGATTTGTTTTTCATCACTCTTGAAAACCGTTGCCTTAACACGGCTTACTCTTATAACACGCAAGTTATAACGCGATTATAATTAAATCCCTAAATTCTTTAACCGCTACATGACGTATCCCGTCGTTTTATTACAACAAATCCTACCTGTAGCGATTAGGTCTCGAGAAACAGTAAATATTTATGAGGTGTAAGATATAAAATAAAATCCCCTGAATATGGACTTCTACAAAACACTACAAGTACAGTTTGGCGTCTTACTTACTGCGGGCCTCGAGCTTTCTGCTTGTGACGTAGGGAGCAATCTTGCTACCTACTGGTTCTACTTTACGTGACACGGCACCGAAATATCGCCGAACTAATTTTGTGTTTCACGTGACTAAATGCCTCCTCAACGAAAAATAACTGGAACTGACGTCACAAAACTTGCAGAGCGGTAATTCAACGTTAGCTAAGTCACACCGTGTGCCGACGGCTTTATTGTTCTTTCCTTACTAAACCTTTGAAAGACTTCCTCGTTGTTGGTTCCATCCACACATTTTAGTCTCAACAGGCTTCACTTGACACCATAACTCAAACGCTTTAAGAAATTTCAGTCCCGTTTTGATTCTCCTCTACGCCTCTCACCCATATAGTACTAACTTCCGGACGCAGCTTTAACCACATTTTTCTCACTGCAGTATCTGTGTTTCCGAGCACGTCTTTCTCTTTTCTAAACGACACCACTTTCGCTTCTAATGCTTTGTTTTATAGGTTCTGTGCTTCGGTCGATGGCGGGAAATACATTATAACAATAAATGAAGTAGTAACCGAGTGCTAATCTAATGATAAATCAACTTCTAGCGAAAAAGAGGCTACGCTGTGCTGTTACTCAAGAATTATTTCGTCGTTCTACTCATTACTTAAATTTAACGACATTAGTTATATCATTTCCTGCAAACAAGAAATTTCGAAGTGAACAAACGGGATAACGAAAAAGAAAATTTCTGCCAACGTTCTAACACTCGTTATAACTAAAGATAACAGCATATGAGCTACTGAAATTACAATATGACCACAGTTTTTTTCTCTTTTTTAATTACAGAAGTGATTCCCTGACGTTTTACACATCGCAAGAAGAAACTGGCTCAGTTAATACAGCTATCTCTCACGACACTATATGAACTCTTTATCGTTTCCATTATCTCCAGTAATGATTCATTTCGGTTTGGAATCCATTCTTCATGCTACCAATCGAAAATGATAGTTTTGTGTGAATTCTCTTGAATGACTTTCCAGTATTATTGTACATCATTTTTAATGTACTTGCGTACTACTCAAAATAACCGACTAATGTTTTCCAAACCGTACGTCCCCAACACGTTTTTCCTAAGCCGCTATTATCAACTACGCTACCCAAGGAAGCTAAGTCTTTAAATTTATTGAAACTCTTTCTTTTTAGATCTAATGACTATTTTCAAACCTTTCAAATTACAGCAATTACATAAAAAATATTATACGAGAACTAAAAATTGCAGTAACGTATTTGCCAGCAAATGCTTTTGTGACAAACGCATTGTGACCTGTGCTCTATGAAGAGATTACGTAATGGCGCTATATATGTATCTCATTGTTTCTTATTATTATTTAAGGTACTCTTAAGTGCTGAAAGTCAAAATTATTTCATTAGATATTTGTATTTTTGGCGCTATTCCTTTAATTACATCATACTATTGAACTGTAGTAACATAAAACTCTTTTAAATTGAATATACCATTTCTGTATAACGGTTATATTTCGTTGTCCTTTGTTTCCCGACTACGTGTTTAAGAATTAACGTCAATATATTTTTATTTTCTGTTTTCTATTAATTGTTTGTATGAGACTTCAGTAATTATCTGATTACAATTGGAGCATAACAGAGATTCGTAGATTGAACATCGTCTCCTAAACGAGAAGTATTTATCCCACAAAAATTTTTGTTTCGCATCCTGTGCCTTGCACACAAAGAGACACTTAGCAGGCTGAGTCTTGAAACGACATTGATATGTTCTAGTTTGGATCTTGCGTCTGTATTTACTGCCAAAGCTGCATCGAGTAGCATCTGTGGTGGCCGCTGCGTGGCTCCGGCTCCTTGGCGCGCCACAGATATTATTTTTGCGGCCCGGCGCGGCGCGGCGCGTCCGCCCGTTGTTTGCGGTGTTTGGCCTACCCGCGCCGCCCTGCCCGCTGCAGATAGCGCGCGTTCGGCGCTACACGCTTAATTGAATATGCGCTTATCAATGCGGGGGTGCGGTTCGCCGGATTACGTTCTTATACGCGCGCCACAGGTAAAACGTTTTCAGCGAGGGTTGCGTTTCGGGAAGGAGCCCCTGGTTACGCATTCCTGTTACCGACAAGTGTTCACTATAGCAACGTAAAATTCTAAACCCGAATTTTGCTTGTAAAGATCTAGATTTTGACGGATCCCTTTCCCGACCGATGAATTCATGTCTCTAAGTAATTTAACTTCCCTAACTTAGTATGCGCGCTAATGTCAAATACAACGAATATCTATTAACTATATCAACGCAAGCAAACATTTCCTCTTATATATTTTAATGACACGCTCATGTGTTCAAGGAATTATTTTAAGGACTTCAGTTTGTAGTCGTAATCACTTCGATAATGTGAGTGTATTCTAAACAGCTTATGCTATAATTTCCGTGTGAGGGCACTTTGAGCATATGCAATGTAGCGCGACTCCCATGCAAGTATATTAGTAACGACATGTTGGCAAGGGATTAGCGTCGCATTCATGTCTTTCCGAGGTGCGTGCGGCAAATGCGGAACCTTGAACTGTAACGATGCTTGTAGCAAAGCGTCCAAAAAGGCTAATGTGCTGTTATTCTTTTCTTGGCTGCCGAGGACAAACACGGTAGACATCCATTGGAGAATAAAAAATATGTATGGGGCAGCACGTCTGCCGCAAATCACCGTTGTGGAATGGTGTGAGAAGGGGAACTGCTGCTCGATGACATCGCACGTCCCTACATCGTAAACACTTTAACATCTTGTCTACAGTCTCTCCCCGTGCAATTACCTCGCCTTCGGACCCTTAAACGTGCTTGGAGAGGTCGACGATTCCAATCGGATGAGCACGTCCAGCAGGCAAATACGGACATTTTCACGTGTGTTTTACCAAATCGGTATCTTCAAACTGGTGCGTCGGTAGGATGACAGCTTCAGCGCCCATGGCGGTTTTGCCCGATTGGCAAACCGATTCTGGACTGGACACCCTTTTTGATCGCCCATTGTAACTTAATTTTGCTGTATGAATAGTGTGCGCCTGCAACGCTGTAGTACTAATAACAATATTCTCGACTTTTCGTAGTATAGGGTTAAACTAATTAGAATTAAATTGTACCTGTAATTAAGAATATTTTACAACAATTTTTTTTGACCAAAGTGCAATTGTTACGCGATCTCTACATTATTCATTTGTTCGGTGCAACCGATTTAAGTCGGTATTCTGGACGCCTCCGTACAATTTTTAAGTTAAGCTGAGCTTGTAGTCGCTTTCTTATGGGTGTTGACACAGCGTCGTCATTTTAGCAGCACAATGCGCGTGGATTTTGCAGTGTAAGTGTATGACTCGGATTAATATTCAAATCAGTTAATTTTCATAAACGTACAATTTTTAAAGAATAATTCACTTCACATGGACGGCGCTTACTTAAGCAATGTAGTATTCCTTAATGAAGAAACGTTCTCCAAAAAGACACCTTTTAAAAATCTTTCTTTATTGCTGCTTCCTATAACCACTTTAAAAAAATTGTATACCATGACTCTGCGACACGTGTTACAACCTGACTACGTGGGGAAGTGATTAGCACACTGAGCTCGGGTTCTGGAGGACGGAAGTTCAAATTCCCAATTGGTCGTCCGGTTTTCGTTTTTGTTGTTTCTTTTAAATCGCCGGTGGCAAATTTGAAGACGGCTCCTTCGACAAGAACACGACCGATCTCCTTCCCCAAATCTAACCTTGAGTACCGTCTGTAAAAACCTCGTTGTCTACGGGTGTTAATTTTCCTTTCAAATATTACGACCAGTTACGATGATGGAATTACATCTGTCAGATTACAGTTCCTGCTTTGCGTTCTTGTTTGTGTTGCAAAATGAACCACATAATTATTTAAAGTTTCTAATACTGCCTCCGTAATGTTTATATCAACGCGCCACGGCGCGGTTAGGATGTGTCCGTAAACTATTTGACCATAAAAATTCAGTGGCAGATTTTCTTTAAGCGAGACATTGGATAACACTGCTGAAAGAATACTAGTATCATTATTGAATGTAGAATTTATTTTGTATTCTTGTGTGCGAATGTGATATAAATTTACAACAGCGATGACACCTGCGTCACATTTGCTCGTAACGACTACCCATGGCTCCGGAATTTTGAACAATGCGCTTTGGATCTTCTTGGCCAACTTTACCAAACTGAATCAATCGTAAAATTTACATACGAGCTTCTGAGCGATGACTTACATGATCTACAAATATGAGGTAGACACCTCTAGCCTACAGCGACTATTAACCTTATATTGTGGGCCTTATCACATTATTAATTCTTAACAGAAAACTGTAGAGGATTGAATCTTATTGGCACACAAATGTCGTACCTTGGCTTGCAGACACGTGGAATTTCTTGCGTCGCAGCCAAAATGAAGGCAACCTTATCCACCAAATACACAGAAAATAGAATGCGTCTGTTTTGTCCTTTACTGCTACATAATGTTGATAGAAATTGTCAGTTTAGTCGACATGTTGATGTAACCGACAACATATGGGGAAGCTGGGCGAGTCGATAAGCATGGATCTATTACTATAACGTGAACTACTTCATGCATTAGAGTAATTTTAATTTAATTTCGAGTGTTGGTATTCAGAAAGTTGTATACTTCAGAATTTATGTATTATGTGCATATTTCTTTGAATCATTTCTACTACAGTATTTATGCTAGTAGTGCTACACGAAGCTAATAATAAGTATCAAACAAGAAAGAAAGATCAAACCAGGTTGTATCTCCCTAAATGCTGCTATTTCTTCAGTTTAGTCGTTCGTCGTATGGATAAATTAAACTCACAAATTACCAGTGTGAATAGCAGGATTAGATCTATGTACGGCATTCCAGCATTCACCCATACCTGTAGCCACGGTTGCTAAGAAGCTTTCCCTGGATTTATTTTTTTAATTCTGATTATTATAAACAGTGACCTACCTCTTATCATTAAAACGGTACACCTCTATACAAACAGAAACCTTGAATCTGCGTTGTTGCCCTCGTTAATAACTGTTTAAACTGTGTCATTGATGCAACACTGCACTGTGCCATATTTACATTGCCGAGTGAAATTTTATTGTTATTTCGTGTTAATTTTGCTGAAAAAGTATGCTATTTTCTGTCTGATACCCTAACAAATCCTGCGCAGACACTGTAAAACGTTAGATTTTATCGCCATTTCCTAATTTCCACAACAGTATTGGATTATTCTTTGAAGAAGTAGTAAAAAACAAAAAACGATCGTATAGAAAGATGAACGGCAATTGACACCATTGCTCTAATCAAATACAAAAGATCTGAAATTTTTAAAAACAGATAAATTACTCGGTGATTCACTAAAGTCCGTCGGAATTGGTTACCTTTCTAATCCATGATTCGTTATTACACCGTCTTCATCAGTACTGGTTTAAAATCCCAACACTTCTCATTATTTTACTTTAAATGTCTCGTATTACGTTTTCATAAAGCGTGAGGTGAACCACTACGGACCCTATAGTCCGCTGTCTAATGTTTCTGTTTTCCACAGACATTAATACCTCTACAGCTTACAGTCGTTGGATGTGAGTATCCGGATTATGCATTTACAACACTCAAAGTCATTACTACCCATATCTTCAAGGTACGTAATACATTACGTCAACTACATAAAAAAGGAGATATAATAAAGTAGACTAGTAAATATAAAGTAATTTCTTTCCGTTAATTCGCACATTTGAACTTAAACATGTCATAATTCATTTTCCATCACATTATGATTACTAATATCGCAAATAAGGAAGCAGATGATATTTATGATCGTTATTTTCCACTTTATCTTGTCCCGTGACCTAAGCTTCATAAATAAAGAAATTTCTAGTTCTAAAGCCACGGGTAGTTGAGTACAGCTGAGTTGGTATATCAGTGCTGTGTGACGCAATCATGATGTAGGTGTGTCGATTTTTAACCAACGGACGTCGCCCATCATATGCCCTGTATTTTTGCTGTTTAATACCGTATTCTTGAAAAGCCGATGGTAACCTCGTAACATTACCGTTGTCAAACGAAATACCTGCTCATAGAATTGACAGGAAAATCGCAAATAAAATATATGGACTATTACGTATATTATAGTTGTTGAATTTTTCGGTACAGTTAAATATCTTTTACAATGTCACAAATGGAATGTAATTTTCCTTTTGTAGACCTTCTACGAGGAGTAACAGATCTGCATTGAGCAGCATTGAGTATTTCGCAAAGTGCCAGGTGCCTAAAACGGCGAAAAACTGTAGCACGTTCATTCACTGCAAACTGGAAAACGAATAAAGAAGACTCTATGACGGTCGGGGAAATCCATCGGGAAAGAAATTAGAATGAGTCGTTCCTTTTCATTTTACTGCGGCGAGTAGCGAAAATTCCTTTAAAGAGCTGGGGAGACTGCGAGGAAGTGAGCAGGTGAGAACAACACAAGGCCTCAGTGTACGAAGGAACGAAAAGGGGCGAGAGATATGCGAACAGCAGACATTTTAAATGATTTACATACTTCTTACAAAATGAAGCTATACTGCAAGCAACTTTCGCACCAAAAGAGCGTATTCAGATGCACATTCGCGTAGATTTTTCTGTGTGGTCAGGTTTTCCGTTTTATTTATGAAGACAAAGCGATAATAAATGAAGTAGTACTTATGACTATCATGAAGGTTTCTATCAATGCAATACTGCTCGACAAATATCAAAAATGAAAATTAAATTAGAGAAAATTCTTGATCTGCTATTCAGAATGTTCTCCGATTCGCGTTTACGTTAACTTCGTCCGTTACCCTAAGTGACAATATACTAACACGCCTGCTTCAAATTTGCTTTAATGAACAGCGACGTGGAATGTAGCTAGATTATTAAAATTCGTATGATTACCTCTGTAGCATGAGCTGTGCGAAATAAAAACTTGCGCAGTTCTATCAGATACTTAGCTTCACGCTGTTTTAACCAAGAAATGGAAGCTTATGAAAACAGAAAAGTAGTTTTTCGTTTGGTCATAGGAAAGCTACGAAAGAGGAGATAAGCCTACGTAAGAAGTAATTAGTGATCGGTGTGTGTTGGTTCGGCCTCACGAGCGCCAGTTCTTCAGGTGACAACGGAAGAAATTGCGCCCTTTCTTTAATTCAAGAAACTCAATTCGATGCGGATTTTATTAATTGTAATGTCTTTTAATGATCTCCACTGCTGCACTTATTTTGACAATTGTCGGTTTCGTTCAGATCCTTAAGATAACAAGATCTGTCATAATTCCACAACAACAAGACAGTTTGACGTGTTATACACAGTGTTCCTAGGTCACTTCTATGGTTTTTTGCGCGGTATCAACAATGTACTATTAGGGAATGATTTAATGGCGTTCTCTGCCAGCAGTGGGTATCGTGCGACAGTAAAAAGTGAACTCATTATCTATCTTGCTACGTAGTTTTTTTTTTTGAGCAATATGTCTGTTAAAAAACTCTCTCTCTAACTATTGGGACACCCTCCGTACGTGAGCGGATTGCACGTTCCTGCTCCTTGGCTAAACCCCACATCTGAATTCAGCGTTCTGGAGGTAATCGCAAGGCACTTTCAGCGCGGCATGTACTTCCCTGTCCTGAAGGACATGAACAGAGCAGCGGTAGCGATGGAATCTTCTGCTCCTGTTATGTGTACAAATTTTCCTTTTCCCTGTCGTGTTACTTTGTTTGTGTAAGAATTTCACTGATCTTTGGATCCATGCATGATTGACTATTCACAAATCATTTGTGAAATTTGTTTTCCTAACACTATACCAGCACTAAATGTGGAACTCCGCTCATGTATCGACCAAAGTTCTGGCCTGAATTATGGAGAGACGCAAAAAATATATTAGACATCCTCTAACAATGCTGTTCACACTTACTGCAACGCTTTTGCAGACCCTTTTTTTGCGCAAGATGCTGATAATTTCTTTTCCATTTCTCAGACTTTATGACCTACAGGTTTTCGCTCTTTAAGACTTTCGGAAATGCACATGGCTTTAAGTCTTTAAAAGTAATAGATAGTTGGAAGAGGTGATTTGCATTGCATCTGCTAAGCAAGAATTATATTTTCTTTGTAACGGGGAGAATCTCTAGCCTTATCAAGGAAAGACATCAGTTTTCATAGAATGATAAGAAGAATGTAGTATGTTTTTGTTCGACAGTTTGTAGCACAACTATCTTCTTTTATTGTAGAATTACGTCAGAAAACACTTTAAAAAATCTCTTGAAGATAGCTTGCACTTGACCGAAGGTACTCTTGTAATGTCTCGTCGTCCGTCGTTTATTTTTCCATATTGTCTTAGTCCTTTAACTATTTATCGTATTATCTCTGTTTGTAGACTGTCCACTGTATTCACATGCTCTAAGAAGTATTGTTTTCAGAGGATTGGATTATCGTTTCCATTGTCGCTGTATCTAAACGTTCAAGTTTGTTTCTCGTGCTAACGGTAAAATCACATTCAAAGGTGAGAGACATATATGGAGATTTGAAATGGAACTATATTATCAAAAATCAAAGTAATTTGGTATGTACTAGACAACTGATATCCTAACGGTATTCGTATAATACGCACCCTATGCCACACTCTATACAGTGGCATTCTGAGTACATAAAAGTAATATGGAAGCCGTCCCGTCGGCTAAGCCACTGAAGAAAACGTTTTTTTTTTAATTGTTTTAAGACTTCCTTCTCATCTCTTACAGCTCATACCGATTCCTTTTCTTCACATCCCTTTCTGGGATTGCGTATATTAAGATTACATTATGCGCCCTACGGGTAAATCAGGGTGACTGGCGATGTTATGACGGTCATCGTTCGACTATGCGCTAAGAAATACGTTCATACTTTTCCTTTTCATCTGTATCTTTTATTTGAAAATAAAAGCTTATTTACAATGGCTGCTTAAAGATTTCCATTTCTTAAAAGAAAAAAGAATTGTGATCTCTTCTTTGAAATTTAGTATTTGGAAAGGAAAGCAATAATTGTTGATATCCTATTTATTTCTTCGTCCCAGATGTCGTTGTACTTGTTTTCGAAATTCAATTTTGTCTATCTAAATAACACACATTGTTGCACAGATAAATAATATATTGTACTTAGATTTGCGTACTTATACAGTATATTGTAACCAATAAATACTGCTGTCGACTGGAGATTTTACTGCACAGAGACGTTGTTGTGATGCCAGTTCTACAATAATCAACTGTCATGAATTGATTTATGGAGAAGCAAAGGCTTACGAGTGTTCACAGCTCTGTGGCTAGTGTATAAGGACGCATGTACGTACACATCCTCAATCATACATCCCTTAAGAGTACCGCTGCACCCGCAATCGGGAGGACGACGGTTCAAACCTGCGTCGAGCCATTGTGATTAAAGTTTTCCTTGATTTCCCTAAATCGCTTCAGGAAAATGTGGTGTTGGTTCCTTTGAAAGGGCGCGGCCGACTTCCTTCCCAAATCCGATGGGATCGTTGACATCACTGTTTGGTCCCCTGCCCGAAATCCACCAACCAACTATATCTTAAGAAAGTAGTAAAAACGTCGATTGCAATTCGGTCACATCTCAAATGTATTCTTTTCCGTTGCCTCCTTTCCACTTGTTATTGAGTCGCCATTTGCAATGGCACTGAAAATTTATAAGCTTTTTATTTCGTAAACTAAGTTTAATCAATATTTCAAAAACTCCATAATTGTGTATACATCTGCCACGAAAATTGATGAACTACTTTGCTCCTTCTCTAATTCGCACTTTCATTTCATTCGTTCTCCTTCTTCTTCCTTTCCTGAATCCACCGAAAAACAGCGAAACATTCCCGTTTCAAGAAGACGTCTTTAAATAATTTATGCTTTGTTTCATATTTGTATTTCAAATTCAGTTTTTTCGTCGTTTTATGGTGTCAAATATCACAAAAAATAATATTAATGGCAATGAACACCAGAGGGCATCCTCGTAGCATCGTAGCACGAAACGGCCCATATTACGTCTATTTCACTGAAAATGCGATGCCGTTCGTGTGTGAAACACGATTATCGTTATTATGAACAGAATTGGTTTGAATTTACTACAGAGCTGAACACACCATTTAACCAGAGATTGATGAAGGGTAGGTCTTAATAAACGTTTCCAGTATTATGCTTTCGCTTTGATACCGAGTAGAGACAACCAATAAACGTATTATCACTTATTTTCCTCATTTCTATAACGTTCTCATCTTAGACGAAGATCTGGTAGAGTCTGTTTCTACTCTTCGGCATAGTAATTCAGTTAATTAAGAAGATATCAACACATGACGATCGTCTTCAGTTGTCAATAGTGCATAAAAATGATGGCCCTGATGTGCGATTTATTGCATACTTTTTGATTGGCGTTGGTTTTGTACCCAGCAGATACTGCTGAGATCAGGTTCTCTCTTACTCAGAAGTTACTAATGTTGATAACGTTGTTGGAAGTGATGGAGGTACAATTGGTGAGGTTTCATTTCTGGATCATTCTACAACGTAGGCAGTGCCAGATGCTACTTCGAGATGCTTGTGTCGGCGACGGTGAGGTAGTAGCAGAAGAGAAGTGTGGTGGCTTATTAGGAGATTAAGCAGCGTGCTGGAAGCCAGGAAGTTTAGTAGCCACGTCAGTGAGCGAGACCTTTACAGGTAGAAATTCAAGGCTAGGTTGGGTAGCTAGGGGTAAGTATGTAGCAAGAATGATAATGAAGCCACAACAGAGACAGATGAAACTACACCATTGTTTGAGGAAGAACTAGGCTTGACTTGGCGCTTTTGTGGTCTTTGCTGGAGATTGTGGCAAGACGTACGAGGCTTGAGATGTGAGACAGCTGCAGGAGCGCATGCTTTGAGGGATGATTGTGTGGCAACAGACTACATCTTCTACGGGTGGCGGGCAGATGGAATTGCCTGTACCCCCGGAGGGAAGTGTCAGCTGGTCTTATTGGGTCCGCGAATTAGTATTGAACCGGCGCTGGTTTATGTTTGCAGTTGCAGGGATATTTGTTCTGTCACTTCAGTCTGGACTTGTAATATCACTTACTCTGCAGTAAAATGAGAGGCTTTTTTCCGATTTGTCCGTTTAGTGGACCCAATAGGCTAAGGTAATTATTGGAGGGGATTTGCTTTGTGAAGGCCCCCCAAAAGTTGGCACAATTCTGGCAGGCCGCAAATGATCGCCGCGGGGCATAAATTACCTCGAAGCCGTCTGCTGCTGGCGTTCCGTCAGTGAGGCAAGGAATGGCACGTCAGGCGGCCGGAAAAACAGTACCATCCAGGCTCCTACGCGGCGGTGAGAAATGCGTGCCCCGTGCGGCGACGAAGAATGGATCACTTTATTCTTACTTTGAGAATCAGGGAGAACTAAGCATTTTCCGCTAACTCATCTCCCTGCAGTTCTCAGAAACGAAAATCGTACGATAGATAGCACTTCGATTGCCATGCGAGTGGCGTGTTAAGCTATCACCAGGACGCATATGTTGAGCAATTGCCTTGAGCTTACGCTTTGCAATGGTCAGTCTCATCGTTGAAGAGCTGTTGTAGGTGCAAATGTGTTTGAATTGCTATGTTCTCCACCGAAATTCGCCTGTTCACATGACAGCCCATTTTAAACACGAACTGTATTCGAACATGTGATGTAGAAGTCAGTTAGCCGTCACTGTCACTTTTTAGGTAGTTTGTGCATATATTTGCAATTTAATGGGAGCGTTGCTTGTTTCTTAGACGTCCCTCTTGTTTTTCTAGCAAACAGCAGAAAGCGCATGTTCACGTAGACCAACGTTGTCCGTACATAAAACAACGGGCGTCTTTTCCGTGTTACGAGACAGTCTTAGCAATTAACAGTGTTCTTGTAAATCTATTTATCAACAAGAAATAATTTCATAAACTGTCGAATGTGTAGCTATGTGCCTTTAACAACGTCTACGGAGGAACATATCTCATGACTGGAAGGACAGAAGACCTACGACCTTCCATATTGCCGAACTGCCTATGGGAACTTTAAGCTGCAGTAGTGAAAAGCAGAAGCAGCATGTATTATCTCAAACACATTTATCAAAATCAAAACAACTATTTTTTAATAAGTTTCCTTTAATTTACGTCTATGGTCACAAACGTTTTGTTAACAGATTACCGGTTTCGGTCTTTAATGAACATCATTAGATCTGTTTCATAAAAACCCGGTAATCTGTTAACAAAATGTTTGTGACCATAGACGTAAATTAAAGAAAACTTATTGTATATACGGGTCACTGTTCTTTCGCGACAATGTCACAGCTTGTGAAACTATTTTTTTCTCGTGTAATGCTCTGCACCCAATTGAAACGTGGTTTCGAAGTAATTTACAGTTCAGTAGTAGATCTGATACGTTTTAAGCTATTAACTTTTTATTCTACAAACTCTTTTTACATCATTCGGCGAGTTACAGAAATGCACGTGATTATTATGCATCCGGAGTATTCTGATGACAAGAAGTCATCTGGAAATATGGCTAAGTGGAGTTAGCCATTTCCCATTGGTGTCGCTGTCTTTCACTTTTATAACGTAAACACCGGAAAAAACGTTCTCTTCATGCTTGCATTTCGCTACAGGAAATAAAAATCAATAGGTGATGCACCGCAAGGGTAGCAAGTCCGTGACGATGATGCGTGGAGAAAATAAAATGCGAGACGTATGTGGAACATACGGTGAGTTGATTGACTTAAATCATCGTCACAAAATGTGCATACCAGTGTCTTGTCACGAAACATCTAAGAGTTTAGGCTGAATAAAATTTATCTGCTGCTGAAAAGCGAACATAGTGACATTGAATAATCATATAAACGTGAAACTTCATTCCAAGTCATTAAAAAAGGAGACTGTGAGGCACTCGATGTTGATGTAAATGTGCTACACAGAAGCCGTACCTAGAAAACTGATATCAGAGGAATTAGTGCATAATAAGGACATTGCTTATCATTCAATAATACACTACTGGCCATTAAAATTGCTACACCAAGAAGAAATACAGATGATAAACGGGTATTTATTGGACGAATATATTATACTAGAACTGATTACATTTTCACGCAATTTGGGTGCACAGATCCTGAGAAATCAATACCCAGAACAACCACCTCTGGCCGTAATAACGGCCTTGATACGCCTGGACATTGAGTCAAACAGAGCTTGGATGGCGTGTACAGATACAGCTGCCCATTAGCTTCAACACGATATCACAAAAAAATGGTTCAAATGGCTCTGAGCACTATGGGACTCAACTGCTGTGGTCATAAGTCCCCTAGAACTTAGAACTACTTAAACCTAACTAACCTAAGGACATCACACACATCCATGCCCGAGGCAGGATTCGAACCTGCGACCGTGGCGGTCGTGGCGATATCACAGTTCATCAAGAGTAATGACTGGCGTATTGTGACGAGCCAGTTGTTCGGCCACCATTGACCAGACGTTTTCAGTTGGTGAGAGATCCGGAGAATGTGCTGGCCAGGGCAGCAGTCGAACATTTTCTGTATCCAGAAAGGCCAGTACAAGACCTACAACATGCGGTCGTGCATTATCCACCTGAAATGTAGGGTTTCGCAGGGATCGAGTGAAGGGGAGAGCCACGTGTCGTACCACATCTGAAATGTAACGTCCACTGTTCAAAGTGCCGTCAATGCGAACAAGAGGTGACCGAGACATGTAACCAATGGCACCCCTGGGTGATACGCCAGTATGGCGATGACGAATACACGCTTCCAATGTGCGTTCACCACGATGTAGCCAGACACGGATGCGACTATCATGATGCTGTAAACAGAACCTGGATTCATCCGAAAAAATGGCGTTTTGCCATTCGTGCACCCAGGTTCGTCGTTGAGTACACCATCGCAGGCGCTCCTGTCTGTCTTGCAGCGTCAGGGATAACCGCAGCCATGGTCTCCGAGCTGATAGTCCGTGCTGCTGCAAACGTCGTCGAACTGTTCGTGCAGATGGTAGTTGTCTTGCAAACGTCCCCATTTGTTGACTCAGGGATCGAGACGTGGCTGCACGATCCGTTACAGCCATGCGGATAAGATGCCTGTCATCTCGACTGCTAGTGATACGAGGCCGTTGGGATCCAGCACGGCGCTCCGTATTACCCTTCTGAACTAACCGATTCCATATTCTGCTAACAGTCGTTGGATCTCGACCAACGCGAGCAGCAATGTCGTGATACGATAAACCGCAATCGCGATAGGCTACATTCCGACCTTTATCAAAGTCAGAAACGTGATGGTACGCATTTCTCCTCTTTACACGATGCATCACAAGAACGTTTCACCGGTCAACTGCTGTTTGTGTATGAGAAATTGGTTGCAAACTTTCCTCATGTCAGCACGTTGTAGGTGTCGCCACCGGCGCCAACCTTGTGTGAATGCTCTGAAAAGCTAATCATTTGCGTATCACAGCATCTTCTTCCTGTTGGTTAAATGCCGGCCGAGGTGGGCGAGCGGCTGTAGGCGCTACCGTCTGGAACCGCGCGACCGCTACGGTCTCAAGTTCGAATCCTGCCTCGTGCATGGATGTGTGTGATGTCCTTAGGTTAGTTAGGTTTAAGTAGTTCAAGGTCTAGGGGACTGATGACCTCAGAAGTTAAGTCCCACAGTGCTCAGAGCCATTTGAACCATTTGTCGGTTAAATTTCGCGTCTGCAGCACGTCATCTTCGTGGTGTAGCAATTGTAATGGCCAGTAGTGTATTTTAGTGGCCGATAGAAATGTTCCCTATTTACGCTGTATACACTGGCTGACGAGTAAGAGGCAACGTGGATGGAAAATGCTTGAGATTCCAAATACACATGTGAAAGAAGTGTGTATTTGTGTTAACCGTCCTAACAGGGCCTATAATCCAATTGACGTATGTAACTATTGCGGCGATAGTACTCAGCCGTCTTCGCTACATTTCTGAGTGCATCAAAATGCGCATGACCATCAACGATTCGACATATACCGAAGAAAACGTTCGATGAAGGTTTATAAACGAAGCCAAGGCTATAGTGTTGCAAACAGAGATAAGTTCTTGGGAAATGCTGTGCGTGAGCAGACAGGCAGTCTTGTACGGAATTAGGCGGAGACGCGAGTGCAGCGTGAGAGGAGAGCACTTCGTTTGGCGGCGGACCATCTTGCCGGCAGAAGCGTGCCGGGAACCTGCGGCGCGGCTACGTGCGCCACACGCTAACGGCCTGCTTACGCGGCTGCAGTGTTACGCCGTTGTCAAATAGTGCGCGTTTTGAATTAACAGGCCGGCCGGGGATCCCCCCGTGTGGCGGCGGCGCGGGCGCCTTAACTGGTGGGCGGGCGGCGGGCGGCAGGAGACGCGCCGAGGGGACTCCCCGGGCTGCGGGCCGCGGCAGGGGGCCGCAGCCGCCCCGTGCAGTTTCTTTAAGCCAATGACTTATAAATGCGGAAACGGCGCCGCGCCGCGCCGCGCCAGCTTGTCACGCTCCCCTGGTTTCTCACAGATTGACAGCCGTGCCAGAAAGGTGACTGTGCAGACCAGCACCAAGCGGCCTGCTCGACACTCGCTGCTGCGACGCCCCTAAACACACAAGACGCCTACTCCTTTCAAGGAGAGAATTCAGCGAGCGTTACTTCATTTCCTCGTCCTGCGTACAAGAAGAGAGGGAGAACGACCTGCCGACATTAAAGTAGTTAGAGACGGAGCAAGAGCTCGGTCGGGAAAAGGATGAGCGGGACATGATCTTGTTGAAAGAACGACCCCGGTATTGGTTTGACGTAATTTAAGGGGAACAAGGAAAAGCCAATTAATGATTGTAACACGTTGCTATTGCAAACCCGGTGCACCAGAATACGAGTCCAGAGTTCAGTATTTTAACCATTCAGACATTTCTCTCAATGTTACAACTCTTAGCTTGTAGAGGGTGTAATGTTGCAGCTCGTAACCTAATAAACTACTCAACTCTTCAAAGACTACTTTTGAAAACTGATGACTCAAATTAGTTTCAAAAATGGTTCTGAGCACTATGGGACTTTACATCTGAGGTTATCAGTCCCCCAGAACTTAGAACTACTTAAAACTAAATAAACTTAGGAAATCACACACCTGCGACTGTAGCGGTCGCGCGGTTCCACACTAAAGCGCCTAGAACCGCTCGGCCTCACCGGCCGTCTGCAAATTACTTTAACGGGTGAATAGTACAATTTCAAAATGCTGAATCCAAGTTACTTCATTAACAGAAATCAGCACTACCTCACACGTTTGCGTCTGATCCCGGCGGAGGTTCGAGTCCTCCCTCGGGCATGGTTGTGTGTGTGTGTGTGTGTTTGTCCTTAGGATAATTTAGGTTAATTAGTGTTTAAGCTTAGGGACTGATGACCTTAGCAGTTAAGTTCCATAAGATTTCACACACATTTGAACATTTTTGAATCTCACACATTGCTTTTAGATATATATACACGTTCTGTCTCTCTCTCTCTCTCTCTCTCTCTCTCTCTCTCTCTCTCTCTCTCTCTTCACACACGCGTCAGCATACAGATACACGTAGTCATATATGCGCATACGCTCCGTGTATAATGAAATTTTTCTGTTGTAAGAAATACTAGTTTTTGCCGTTTGAACTACTGCTGTTATCAGAACTGTAAAGAATGGTGGGAGAATCTAAGAAGCGTATTACTGTTCTTATCATTGTTTTAGCAAAAGAGCAACTATCTCTAACATCAGGATTGTGAAATTAATCTCAAACCATTCGTATGGAACTTTCTGAGTGATTAAATTCTGTTGCCGATCGAGTCTCGAGTTCGAAGCTACACATTTCCCTGATAAAGTTTTCATCAACTCACCATACGAAATAAAGCTTAGGGTTGCTCCTTAGGTCTCCTCAGATGCGTTGTTTGTGGAAAACAAAGATCTCGGTTGGTGTCCCGGTCGAGCACAGAGTTTTAAATTAACAGCCTTTTACATTACGGCATACACTGCATTAGGTTACAGCACGTAACCTCATATTGACATTGGTGCCTTGATCTCCATCGGCGTATAGCCCAGCCACCTCATCTCGGCGATGTCGGAAATTGATCTTGTTCATGTGTTTCTTAGGGTTCGTTTTATTGAGCTGCTATCCATAGTAAGGTATAAAGACAGGCAGAGGAGGCGGAAGAACTTCGTTCACACATGTGGCAGGCGGGGAGGGGGAGAGTTGTGGAGGGGATGGTGTTCTCTCCAAATTACGTAATGGTCACTCGCATTATTACTAAACATGTTTAGTTTTCGGCAATGAACCATATTCTCTTTGCCCCAAGAAAGTGAACTGCTTCATGATGAGTTGGGGGAAGGGAGGGAGAATTCTACCACGGAAATCGTCTATCTGGCTATTGTGCTGTTAAGCAGAAAACACTGAGCCGACCTTAATTCTGCTAGTTAATTAAGGAACGGTAGTGACCTTATGCTCTTTCAAAAAATATTAAGCCGGCCGGAGTGGCCGTGCGGTTCTAGGCGCTACAGCCTGGAGCCGAACGACCGCTACGGTCGCCGGTTCGAATCCTGCCTCGGGAATGGATGTGTGTGATGTCCTTAGGTTAGTTAGGTTTAATTAGTTCTAAGTTCTAGGCGACTGATGACCTCAGAAGTGAAGTCGCATAGTGCTCAGAGCCATTTGAACCATTTTGAAAAATTATTAAGCAAGAGCAATAGACTCCTCTACTTGCTCGAGCTCTATAAGGCGGGACCCGGATGTAGGAGAGCACTCGAGGTCAGGACTCGCCTTCGACGGCACGGACGTGTCATAAATGACAGTAAAACTTGCGCCAGCTGCCAGCGACACCGTAAATAACTCACTCCGACGGAGGTGCGGATCCTGCCGATCATCAGCCGCGCTCAATTTTTCAGCACACCTGAATAATACAGCCGCGAGCTAGCACCACGCGGCACACAAGGACCGGATTCTGGAAAGAACCCTGTCACAGACTCGTTCCCTCTGGCCGACAGTTTGTTCACGGAGCACTAAAGCGGCCCTTGCCACCAGTAGATTCTTTCGATACTGTGACAGCATTGGTACTGAGTTGAAATTGTCATACATTCTATAGTTGGACCAATCGGTATTCGGTTTGAGCGAGAGTAAAGTTCTACAACGTTTGTACAGCCTCCAGCGGACAGTGATGTGTCGCAGTGGTGCACCGGAGACATATGGTTCGCTCGCACGCGTTAGTTTGGTACTGCCCTCTCCCTCACACGCGCCATCTCTCATTCCCACTCTACCTCTTCCACATCGGCGCAGACAACGGATTACAGCTGTACTAGAATCATAAGGTGTACACTAGATGGACATGAGAATTCAAGTCGTGGAAATACGGGAAGATTTTGGCAAACCTGACGCAGAAGTAGTTCGAGATACCTTACAACATTTACACAAAAGGACACCATGCCTGCCTGTAGAGTTATATTCATTCCTTTACTACTCGACCTTTGCTGAAAATTGCTGCTATAATTCTCCATGTCTAATCGTTATAAGTCATGTCCTACTCTGAATGTCACCCAAGTTTTACGTGACTTTCGTGACTCTCTCGTGTTCTTGCTCCTCATGAACGACAGTGTTAGGAGGTCGAGTACAAGAGCTCAGCACAGAGACCAGTGCTGAACGTAGTCTTCTATTCCAAGCCAAGTTAAACGTTGTCTTAATTAATCTGATGATATTAGAGCCTGCATGCCCTCTCTCGCACCGAACTAGGGTAAAGGTAAATTACCCCACGCTGATAGCGAACTAAGTTATATTATGAGGCGACAAGACCTGGAGACAGGGTCACTATCGAGTTTCGTAAATACAGTTTCTCGTGTCATAAAAGCGTAACATTCACAGGGCCAATGGTACTTTGCTGACGCGACGTAAATTAGGCAAGCGATGATGATCTGTGTCGTCTGCAATGTGTGCCGTATATCTAACCCGCAGAGCAGTGAGTGATCCTTCATTTTTATCTTAAAGGGAAAGAAGAAAATCTTAAACGTCTCATTTCCATTGCGGTTAGAGAGCACAAGCCAGCATTGGGCAAGGATGCTGCAAAAAATTGAGCATGTACTTTCTAAAGTAACAGCACCGGCTTTTGGCCTTAATCGATTTCGGAGTTATCATGGAGTACTTCACTCAGGATGAGCGTATGGGAATATGAACTTTGCTCCTGCTGAATGCGATTCCATTCAGTGACCACTGCTCTACCTTACTCGGAAATTTTATCTGAAGTGCTGGTGTAGTTTTCGAGCAGCCGTACAGGTGTGTCACTTGCGTGGCTCCAGAGTTCCTTCACATATGCTGTGTCGTGTATTACGTACGCATATTCCTTCATGCACAACTACCCTGGCGACAAAGTAAGATACCTCCGGTTAGCCATGCGGTTCTAGGCGCTGCAGTCTGGAACCGAGAGACCGCTACGGTCGCACGTTCGAATCCTGCCTCGGGCATGGATGTGTGTGATGTCCTTAGGGTAGTTAGGTTTAACTAGTTCTAATGACTTCAGCAGTTGAGTCCCATAGTGCTCAGAGCCATTTGAACCATTTGAACCTCCGGTTAAATTGGCTTTTTTAGTTTTCACAGCCTAATGGTGGTGAACAAATCGTGTTTTCCGTTGATTCTCACTCCATTTCCTGCTATAAGTAAAGCTTTTAGTTAACTCCCAGAATAAGCTGTTGGTAATTTGAGGCCAGTGGAGTCTCACTTTCACTAGCTGGCACTGTTTCAAGTAAGCTATAGAATCTGATGCGTTACTCATTCCTCATCGCATTGCTGTACAAGAATTGCAACAAATGAAATATTTCAAGCAAAATCAGCTAGTGTAATCTTTACTCAAATGGGGCAAGAGATTCTTTCCTGCATGTTAACAACCGAATACGGGTTGCGCTTCGTCGCTCGGTGACTTCTTCATCGTATGCCGATAAAACAGTGCAGCTGAATTTCGAACTCGGATAGAACAGACATGTTATCTGTGATGCACATGCTGAATAAAGATTTTCAGTGCTTGTCCTGTGGTACGAGTGTGATTATAGTAGGAAAAAAAAGAAAAAAGGAGAGTATATAATTACACATTAACTTTACGATACAGATGTATCTAAAGCTGAGTTGTGTTTTGAATATGCTGGCTCTATGAAGCGTTGGACTTAGCATGTAATTGTGACTCTAACGACAAAAAAGTTCCACAGCTCTGGCCGCAGTTGTGCAACCGACCTCCGTTCCGTCCTTAGCATATGGTATTATATGGGTGCGGCAACGCGAGGCCTGAGGTTAGCAATCCACTCTCCGAGCCTTTCTCGGCTTTTCAGGCCAACGAGCTGCTTCCGTAAGTGGTCAAGTGACATCACGGGGCTGACTGGACGCTGGTCTAGTCCTCGCCTGAGGAAAAATCCCTCCCAGTAGCGGGAATTGAAGCTGCGTCCTGACCACTCAGACTCGGAGACGGACACTGGGCGCGAGGATGGGTATTATAACGAAACTTCCTGGCAGATTAAAACTGTGTGCTGGACCGAGACTCGAACTCGGGACCTTTGCCTTTCGCGGGCAAGTGCTCTACCAACTGAACTACCCAAGCACGACTCACGCCCCGTCCTCACAGCTTTACTTCCACAGTTTTAATCTGCCAGGAAGTTTCATATCAGCGCACTCTCCGCTGCAGAGTGAAAATCTCATTCTAGGTATTATGATGTCACCCTGTTACTGTGAACAAAGCTGTTCAATTAGGCGCTTGGTGACGAAATGTCCGCCGGCCCGTGTGGCCGTGCGGTTCTAGGCGCTTCAGTTTGCAACCGCGTGACCGCTACGGTCGCAGGTTCGAATCCTGCCTCGGGCATGGATGTGTGTGATGCCCTTAGGTTAGTTAGGCTTAAGTAGTTCTAAGTTCTAGGGGACTGATGATCTGAGATGTTAAATGACCTCAGAAGTTAAGTCCCATAGTGCTCAGAGCCATTTGAACCACGAAATGTCCAGTTTCATTTTCCTTGCACTTATTGAATGAAAAACTGGATAGCACGCATCAGAAACAGTTAAAGACCATGTTTTCGACGAAAGTTTCAGTTCAAGCATATGTTCTGCATTTCAGATCCGGACAGTAGTTGATTTGGTTCAAATGGCTCTGAGCACTATGGGACTTAATTGCTGTGGTCATCAGTCCCCTAGAACTTAGAGCTACTTAAACCTAACGTAAGGACATCACACACATACATGCCCGAGGCAGGATTCGAACCTGCGACCGTAGCGGTCGCGCCGGTCCAGAGTGTAGCGCCTAGAACCGCTCGGCCACTCCGGCACGCCGGACAGTAGTTAAATGCTAAAGAAAAGAACCCAGAAATCTGATAGCTGGAACACGGTGTAAAGCAAGTACAACTGGTTAGGCGGACATGTTTTAATACATATTTATTTTGTGCATGACGTACAGATTAGATACGAGCCACGATCAGATTTCAAATAAGACGTTTTTTGCTACCCTAAGTGCAGTCGCACTACAAATTAAATATCGGTAGTCTAATAGGTTCTACATTTCAGTGAAGAAGAGAAGCGAGGACTCTGCGCATAACAGCTTTCGGTACTCCTTACTGGATGAGGCTTTTCGTTGTTGTGGAATAAGTGTCTGCCGCAAGTTGTGGCGCCCCGGCGCAGCCTATCGTGCCGAGGTAACTAACGCAGCAGCCACCGCGTTGACGGAGTAATTTCGCGTGAGAAATGCGTGCGGCCGACAGCCGCCGCTATAGCAATATCTGCAGCGGGCGCCCAGCGGCTGAGGTGCGACCCGCAAGAGGCGAGGGGAACTGGCAGCCGGCCGACGTTAGCGCCAGCCGTCCACAGCTCGCCCCAAAAAGCCAGCAGCTGAATGCGGAGGCCGGAAAGGCAAATGTTGGTCGACTTTGGGTTCTCGGTTTTACTGACGGTAGATGTGCAGTGTACAGAGGAATGAAACAGCGAAGGAGATGCCACATATAAGTGGAACAATATCTGCAACACATAGTCTTGTACGTCTACACATCGCATCGTACACAGTACCCAATGATGGACAGTACAAATCTCAGAACTTACTTTCAAATAATAACGGCATGAGTCGTCCTTTAACAAAGCCTTTAAAATAGAATGTTTCGCTTTGATTGAAAAAACTAATAACTGTCAATAAAAACGATTGATAAGGCACTTAAACAGGTTAATCGTCAGAGACCTGAGGAAGACCTGAAAGCAGACACATGGAGAGCCTAGAGTGACTTAACATGTCCACAAAAAGGCTACAGGAACTTTGGGTGACGTGCCGTCTCGGCCAACGCAGCAAGAGAGCAAACACTGCGGCCGTGCTTACGCACCGGGACAGCACTCTAGAGGGACAAGCTTGGCCGACACACTCAGGCAGAATGGGCCGCATCCATACGAACCCCGTTATCGACGATCCGCCTGGAGAAGTCTCAATGACATTCTGCTGCAGTACAGAAAGATATAGACTACTATAGAGACACTACCAAGTGACACCCAGTTAAACATGTATTCTGCCGGCCGGTGTGACCGAGCGGTTCTAGGCACTTCATTCCGGAACCGCGCTGGTGCTACGGTCGCAGGTTCAAATCCTGCCTCTGGCATGGGTGTCTATGATGTCCTTAGGTTAGTTAGGTTTAAGTAGTTCCAAGTCTAAGGGACTGATTACCTCAGATGTTAAGTCCCATAGTGCTCAGAGCCATTTGAACCATTAAGTTGTATTCTGACGCCAGGCACTCCGAAATTTCGAGAACGGTCTCCTTTAAGTAGAAAATAACGAGCGAACTGCCTCAGCAGGGCCCGCGAACATCAAGGTTTTTTTAATTTTTTAATTGAAAGTTTAAAATAGTGAGTTATTTGTAACACAATGTGTTTGGTGGCGTTGTAGAAACGCTTCTACAATCGGCTCAGTACCCCATAACGAAGTCAGCTCTGCAAAGGACCATGAGATATCGGTATACAGTATACACCGGTTACTACATGAGCCATTGTATTAGAATAAGCACATATCATACAGCCACTGCAGCAAAAACACAACCTAGCATAATTAAATTTACGGCAGATATTTAAGAGAAATAGTATACCATGAATAATCACCCATTAAACGTATATTAACGAATAAGACAACATCAGTCGGGTTATACAATTTTGTACCGGCATGCCAAACCAAAGCCAACACAAATATGAAAATACATCGTACTAAATTAATTTGGCACAGGCTAGAATTTACGACATTCATATGGGACTCGTGCATCAGACATGCACGAGAATTACAATTTGAAGCGCCTTTAAACACCAAGCCGACTTACTAAAGTGCTATGGGGGAAAAGGACGGCACGTGTGATAATGCAATAATAGCCAGCGCTCTTTAGCATTGTGACCTCCTACTTTCAAGAACACTTGACATCAATTACAGGCCAGTGAAACAATCCAATAAGATAATAAAAATTCATACACAGCACGGCATATCAGAGCAAAACTTGCAGTACACAACTTGAAAGTCTCACAGAAACAAAATTTAACGGACCTTAGTGACAATTCGCTCTCTTAACCACAGAAAAGCCATTGAAATCTAACGCCGTGGAGATGAGAATAGCCACGAATTGAACACAACAGAAAAATAGTCGTCCGTCGTGTTGACCAGGCATCTGACAGCTCGGTACCTCCCACGTAACCAACTTCACGCTGCTCGAAGTTCCCAGCAATGATTATAGGGTTCCTTCAGGCCGCGACGTTGAGAACCTTTTTCTCCTATTGCACCGACAGACCGAACGCCGCCAGAAAATTTGTTTCTGATTTCGTTCCACTGCCCAATGCCATGACCAAAGGCAACTAAACCCCCCGACTGGCCATGATCCCCCTGCCCCCCCCTCCCCTCCTCCCCCCCACATCCCAGAGGGAGTCAGACTCATTTGAAAGCCCTGCGGTCAAAGATGAGAGGTAACTACCAAAGTCGATATCACTCGATAAGCCGCACGGCTCAAGGTTGTTTCTAAATAAAGTTAGTAGTAGATAAGACTGATAGTGAAACATGTTTTCAATTTGGTTTTGAAAGTCCACACAACACTGAGAAAAAATTCTTTCAAAATACATATAAGCACATTGGTGGTTTTTGCCATGACTTCTGCTTCATGCAGTCGCAGTAGGAATTAGATGAAGAATGGCAAAAAAGTCAACTGATTAGGATCCGGCGGTCAGACAGTACGTTTTGCAAGGACATTTCTCTGAGCACAAAAGAAGGAACAGGAAAAGATAGAGAGGAGAACGGAAACTCTATTTATCTTGAGATAGGTTATAGCCATCCGCTGAGCACCAAGTGCACATACGTTCATGAAGCAAATCAAAATAATAACATGTATGTGTCATCTACATCTACATTTATACTCCGCAAGCCACCTAACGGTGTGCGGCGGAGGGCACTTTACGTGCCACTGCCATTACCTCCCTTTCCTGTTCCAGTCGCGTATGGTTCGCGGGAAGAACGACTGCCGGAAAGCCTCCGTGCGCGCTCGAATCTCTCTAATTTTACATTCGTGATCTCCTGGGGAGGTATAAGTAGGGGGAAGCAATATATTCGAGAACTCATCCAGAAACGCACCCTCTCGAAACCTGGACAGCAAGCTACACCGCAATGCAAAGCGCCTCTCTTGCAGAGTCTGCCACTTGAGTTTGCTAAACATCTCCGTAACGCTATCACGCTTACCAAATAAACCTGTGACGAAACGCGCCGCTCTTCTTTGGATCTTCTCTATCTCTTCTGTCAACCCGACGTGGTACGGATCCCATACTGATGAGCAATACTCAAGTATAGGTCGAACGAGTGTTTTGTAAGCCACCTCCTTTGTTGATGGACTACATTTTTAACGACTCTCCCAATGAATCTCAACCTGGTACCCGCCTTACCAACAATTAATTTTATATGATCATTCCACTTCAAATCGTTCCGAACTCGTACTCCCAGATATTTTACAGAAGTAACTGCTACCAGTGTTTGTTCCGCTATCATATAATCATACAATAAAGGATCCTTCTTTCTATGTATTCGCAATACATTACATATGTCTATGTTAAGGGTCAGTTCCCACTCCCTGC
The DNA here is from genome assembly GCF_021461385.2 of Schistocerca piceifrons. NCBI lineage: Eukaryota > Metazoa > Arthropoda > Insecta > Orthoptera > Acrididae > Schistocerca > Schistocerca piceifrons. Next base: position 158,878,764 of record NC_060138.1, on the reverse strand, counting down.
ACCAAGTTCCTATCCGCTGCAGATCTTCCTGCATTTCGCTGCAATTTTCTAATGCTGCAACTTCTCTGTATACTACAGCATCATCCGCGAAAAGCCGCATGGAACTTCCGACACTATCTACTAGGTCAGATGTCATATATATAAAAAGGTAGCACATCTACTTATATGACAGAGGTTAACTGAATATCAGAAAACGTGATATTGGCTAATTCATCAGCTCATACGGCTCCCACATCGCAGGATTAATAGCCCTGAGGACGGAACACCACACTTACCAGTGTATACTGTACAAAGGGGTTTCTGGCGAACTGTGAGAGCTCGATGAAGTGAAGGATTGTTGCGTTTTAGAAGAGTACGTCAATAGTTACCGTACTAAATACTCGTTAGCCTATGAGGACGGCGTGCTACACTAGTTTTAATATCAGTGATGAGAATAACCGAATATCAGCTTACGTGACCGCAGTAAATAGTGAAAGAACTGCAAAAGATTATTGTTTACGGCGTCGTGCAGAGAGATGCACGTATAACGGAGCGGAAGGCGCGGCCCGTTAAAGAGGAGGGCCGCCCATGGCAGTCTCCCCTCCCTTCCCTCCCCCACTTCTCTCAGCGAGCGCGTGGTAGAGTTCTTTCAATCTGGTGTGGAATCTGCGCGGCTGATTTGTCAGAATTTTAATTTTTTACTTGAGAGAACAGGGCTGTCGAGATTATTATGATCCCGGAGTGCTGGATGATAATGAAGATCAATGAATTATGGAGGAAGCGGGCAGCAGCCGCCGCGCGGGCTTCATTACTGGAATTCGGGCCGCCGCCTGTTCCCCGCGCCCCGTGGCCCTCTTTGAAGTCGTCGCCCGCAATCACGGGCCACGCCGCGCCGCTCGTTCAGGGGCCGACGCCTCACCGCAGCCAGCCCGCGCCCCTCCCTCCGCCGCTTTCCGCCTATCGCGGCGATATTTATCTGTTTTACGTGGGATATGCGCTCTGGCGTCTTGGCCAAGTTTTGTCAACTGTCACTAAAAGATTCTCAGGCTGCTTCGCACCAGAGATATGCCTCTGAGTTGCAACAGAGACTGTAATTTCTTCTAGCACCAAGAGCAACAATACTCTGCATATATCATCCTGTTTGTTCTTGTAGTTATCTAGAGAGGTAACCCAGTAATTAATTCACTCGACTGCCAGTCCTGTGGCAGATGTTCAAAGCCCCGTCCGACAATTAAGATTAAGGTTTACCGTGGTTCATTAAAGTATTTGAAACAAAAGCTGAGACGATGTTTTGTCAACGATTACCCGTCCGGCCTTTATCAGATCTAGACTGTGAGCTGCTCAGACATTCATCATTTCTGTTAACGTTTAGCCACAAACAAACGACGGTTGGCCGTGTGCTAAGCGAAACACTTGTAGTACTGGCTGCTAATACTTCTACCTCCTCCTGAAAATGACTGTGAACTTTCTTGTTGTATAAAAGGCATTTGTATAAAACGCATTTTTCATTTGTCGCCCGTTTGAACTCCTTAATTCCTTCTGCTGCTACACCATCCTCAAAGTATGATTTTATGATCCTATTTTTATTTACTGGCTTTTGGTAGGTCCTCAGTGAAATTTCTAGATCAGGCCAGGATTTGCAAAAAGTAGACTTCAAAGCAAGGTATCTAATTGAAGTGTCTTATTTATCAAATAGCTAATATGGCAAATATTCTCTAATTTATTTTAAGAATCATTTGTACAACATTTGTTCATGTGTTTGTTAATGCGTGCATAAGCATCTGTGGGTGCATTTGTGTGTGTGTGTGTGTGTGTGTGTGTGTGTATGTGTGTGTGTGTTTGTGTATTGAATGAAAGAGAGAGAGAGAGAGAGAGAGAGAGTAAGAAACAGAGAGGTAGGAAGACAATAACGGTGATGATGAAAATGATGAGATGCGAGCAAACAGTGCAGACAGCAATGTCTTTAGCGGCTGGGGAGAAAGAGAGAGAGAGAACGGCTATGAGAGCTATTATGAAGATGGCGTGATGCGAACGCACGATAGCAAGGTCTTTAGCACCCGGAGACAGAGAGAGAGGAGAGGGAGAGGGAGAGGGAGAGAGAGAAAGAGAGGGAGGAAAATAGAAAGAGAAGGATTACCTTTACCTGTGAGACATTCCACTTTGTCGGATACAGAGAAATTCAAGTTTCACAATGTAAAATGCGTCTTTTCTGGTGCAGTGATGTAGCACCGCAGCACGCAACGGCGCAAAACGAGCTAATAATTTTTACCTATTTGAAAGTAGTGCTGGAGGAAAATACAATCCATGTGAACAGCATATGTGCAAAGTAGCTGTTGTCTGTGCACCCTTTGTGTTATAGACCTGACCATACTGCATTACATACATTCCTGTCTTTGATGCATAATATTTGACATACTAGAGATGTTATATGGGATAAGAAGTAGAGAGTGGGAAATGCTGCAAAACACTGAGTACTTCTTAGGATTTAGAAATGCACGTACAATATAAATCAGTGAGTTCAGCATCTTGTATTATCGATTTTTGGTCTCAAGTATGTCTGCAGTCATGATCCCCTAGAAATTGCACACGTAGAGAATCTATAGTGTTCAATAGTGCCTGCACTGTCAAGTACGCCTGTATTGTACAGTACCTTATTGACTGAAAGTATAACATCACCACATACCTTGCTGCTGTATTGCATTGATAAACAACTGACGCATTTTAACTGTTTAAAACATGGGAAATCATATGACACATTTTTTTTCTCGGTTGACAACCTCGATTTCGCCACGATGTTCCGCCATTTTCTAATCCACAAAATGTCTACTGAGATAGACATAGAGTTTTGTTCAATGTACTGAAGGACTGTATCAAATGTATTTTTAGCATCATGACTGTAGCGGCGGCCCGTGTACGTAAAGAAACACCGTAAATAGAATGGTCGGACTAAGGGAGATGAAGGACCATCCGATGTCGGGTTAATGAGGTTCTACTCTAGTTAACATATAATTCCTGGAGTTGATCTGTGTGAGACCAGAATGACAGAGCGTTAAACTTTTGAAAATAATCTGTCAAAATAACGTTATGAAAATGCCGTGTGGCTACGGCCTCTCGTCGGGTAGACCGTTCGCCTGGTGCGAGTCTTTCGAGTTGACGCTACAGCGGCGACTTGTGTGTCGGTGGGGATGAAATGATAATGATAAGGTCGACACAACATCCAGTCCCTGAACGGAGAAAATCTCCGACCCAGCCGGGAATCGAACCAGGGCCGTTAGGTAGGACATTCCGTGGCACTGACCGCTCAACTACCAGGGACGGACAAATAACGTTATAGTTTAATGTCTCGTCGACGTTAAGATCGCTGGAGACCATAACGTCCGCTGTTTTCCGCGAAAGTGGGGAAGAAACTGGCCACGGCCTAGTTTAAGGAAGAGCCTCGCATTCGCCACAAGTGATTAAGTAAATTTTATAATCTAAACCAGGTGGGCTGGCTGGAGATTTAAGTCCCATTTTTCTTAAACAGCTTGAGATGAGCATATCTAGTGGAACTACCGGATGATCAAAAAGCCAGTATAAATTTGGAAACTGAATAAATCACGGAATAATGTAGATGGAGAGGTGCAAATTGACACACATGCTTGGAATGACATGAGGTTTTATTAGAATCAAAAAAATACATAAGTTCAAAAATGTCCGACAGATGGCGCTTCATCTGATCAGAATAGCAATATTAGCGTAACAAAGTAAGACAAAGCAAAGATGATGTTCATTACAGGAAATGCTCAATATGTCCACCATCATTCCTCAACAATAGCTGTAGTCGAGGAATAATGTTGTGAACAGCACTGTAAAGCATGTCCGGAGTTATGGTGAAGCAATGGCGTCTCTCGGTCGATCACGATACACTTGCGACTTCATGTAACCTCAAAGCCAATAATCGCACGGACTGAGGTCTGGGGACCTGGGAGGCCAAGCATGGCGAAAGTGGCGGCTGAGCACACGATCATCACCAAACGAAGCGCGCAAGAGATCTTTCACGCGTCTAGCAATATGGGGTGGAGCGCCATCCTGCATAAACATCGTACATTCCAGCAGGTGTTTATTAGCCAGGCTGGGGATGATGCGATTCTGTAACATATCGGCGTACCTCTCACCCGTCACGGTAGCAGTTACTGACGTTTTTCTGTCCAGCGCCATCTGTGGGACATTTTGTGAACTGGTGAACTTCGTATTGGTTTTTTTTTTTTTTTTTGTTCTAATAAAACCCCATGTCATGTGTGTCAATTTTCACCTCTCTATCTACATTATTCCGTTGTTTATTAAGTTTTCAAATTTATACTGACTTTTTGGTCACCCCGTACTTCGAAATTACTCGAAGAGCAGGTTTCCGCTACATCCGGAGCGTTTCGGTTCTTCTGGGGGCACTACCGTACGCTGCTGTTGTGACCCACGCGACACATCTTAACACTTGTGCAATCTCCGATGTGACAATCGTTGTGGCTGTGTCATCCGCACAGCTGAAGAAACGTGATAGCGTGACCCTACACGAATGTGTGTGTGTGTGTGTGTGTGTGCAATGTGTGTGTGTGTGTCCAGCGTGGCGAGCGTGTGGCAGCGTCATGCCCCGTGCCACGCCAGGCTATGCCATGCCACGCACCCTTATTAATATTGTACTGGCGCGGTGGAGGACCCGCCGCGGGGAACGGGTTGGGGGAGTGCCGCCGAGCCAGCAACGAGGAGAAAAAAAATTGTTACAAAAGTTTTAAAATATGTACAGTCGGAGGCTGCGGCGCGGCGCGGCGGGGAGTAGGCGGAAACTTTTCCCGGCCTGCTCGGGGAATACATTAGGAAGGAAGGAGCGGCGGTGGCCGCCAGAGAGGAGACGGCCCGGCCTTCACTTAGCGGCTGCGCTGCGCTGTGCCTCGCCTACCGCGGAGCGCAGCGGTACGGCTAACCCTGGGTCCGCCGCGGGCACCCCGGAACTAATTACACCACTTAATGGCGGGGAGCTCGTCTTTTTCCAACCCTCCCACGCCCTGCCCGTGTCGGGACCCTACGGGATCGGGACGTTTGAAACCGAGAGGTTCATTTATCTAAGAAAGCATCATTGTCTTATTGGGCACCGAACTGGAACGCCTGAGTCTGCAAATGCTTCCCGGATCTGTTTCGTTACACCAAAGAAATCGTCATACGAATGGAAACGCCAAGACCGTGGAACGCGCTAAAATGCTACCGCCGGCAACCGCGTATCACACAGACGTCTGACTAATACGGCTTTTCGCGGATGATGCTGTAGTATACAGAGAAGTTGGAGCATTAGAAAATTGCAGCGAAATGCAGGAAGATCTGCAGAGGATAGGCACTTGGTGCAGGGAGTGGCAACTGACCCTTAACATAGACAAAAGTAATGTATTGCGAATACATAGAAAGAAGGATCTTTTATTGTATGATTATATGATAGCGGAACAAACACTGGTAGCAGTTACTTCTGTACAATATCTGGGAGTATGCGTGCGGAACGATTTGAAGTGGAATGATCATATAAAATTAATTGTTTGTAAGGCGGGTGCCAGGTTGAGATTCATTGGGAGAGTCCTTAGAAAATGTAGTCCATCAACAAAGGAGGTGGCTTACAAAACACTCGTTCGACGTATACCTGAGTATTCCTCATCGGTGTGGGATCCGTACCAGGTCGGGTTGACATAGAGAAGATCCAAAGAAGATCGGCGCGTTTCGTCACAGGGTTATTTGGTAAGCGTGATAGCGTTACGGAGATCTTTAGCAAACTCAAGGGGCAGACTCTTCAAGAGAGGTGCTCTGCATCGCGGTGTAGCTTGCTGTCCATGTTTCGAGAGGGTGCGTTTCTGGATGAGTTCTCGAATATTTGCTTCCCCCTACTTATACCTCCCGAGGAGATCACGAATGTAAAATTAGAGAGATTCGAGCACGCACGGAGGCTTTCCGGCAGTCGTTCTTTCCGCGAACCATACGCGAGTGGAACAGGAAAGGGAGGTAATGACAGTGGCACGTAAAGTGCCCTTCACCACACACCGTTGGGTGGCTTGCGGAGTATAAATGTAGACGTAGATGTAGATGTAATCTAACCGCCGGAAAGTGGAACCGTAAGCTTCGAATCAGCCTCGGTTTCAAGCGAAAGTCGATATGAACAGCAGTAATTAGAAGCATTATGTTAAAATTGAGTCATGTAATTTATCGTTTCGGAACCGCGCACCATTCTCTTTTCTCAACAAGTACTTTTTATTCTGCAAAAGATAGCGGCTTCACATGTTGAGAGACCGCTCACATTATTCAATTGAAGGAGCACGCAGAAGTAGGATAGTATCATTACCACCGACATTCAACACTTCAGACGCAAATGAAACATAAAATTGGAAGAAAATCTTTGTCTCCGCATTCCGATGGAACTGCAACAGTACAATTCGCTTACCGTCGCCCGCATCTCGTGGTCGTGCGGTAGCGTTCTCGCTTCCCACGCCCGGGTTCCCGGGTTCGATTCCCGGCGGGGTCAGGGATTTTCTCTGCCTCGTGATGGCTGGGTGTTGTGTGATGTCCTTAGGTTAGTTAGGTTTAAGTAGTTCTAAGTTCTAGGGGACTGATGACCATAGATGTTAAGTCCCATAGTGCTCAGAGCCACGCTTAACGTCTAACCACTTTCCCCTTGTCGAAACAACTTACGAGACCACCGGACGTTACGTCAGGACTGCCCTCGTGCCATAAAGCCTTGCTGGGACACCAATGTTTAACTAAAATTGTCAGTTCACAGTCTGGTTATCAGGAACGGTACCGCCACATTCTAAATGGTTCAAATGTCTCTGAACACTATGGGACTTAACATCTCAGGTCATCAGTCCCCTAGAACTTAGAACTACTTAAGCCTAACTAACGGAAGAACAGCACACACATTCATGCACGAGGCAGGATTCGAACCTGCGACCGCAGCAGCAGAGTGGTTCCGGACTGAAGCGCCTAGAAACGCTCGGCCACAACGGCCGGCGCCATATTCTAAAACTACTTTCTACGGAAGAGGATTGCTTTAATCATCACGACTCGATGTGGCTATATCGAAGTGGTGCGTTACCAGATCTCCACGGTTTAGTTATCTCTGCATTACAGACACAGTCACTTAGACAAAATAAAGCGGTTTTTCACTCAAGGTGGCTCTCAATACTCTGACAAAAATCCTGCACTGGATATAAATGCTTTGGTATTTTAATTAGTCTTTTGCCGTGTGCTTCACCACAAATGACACGAATGAAGAAACGTTGTCATTGCGGCCGTAGTACTCAACATAGGAAACTGACGAAAAACTTCCATTTCCAAATAAGTACTTGAATTGTCCTCCAGTGGCTAAGTAAATCAAGGCAAATGCTAGACTGGTCCGCAATTGACACATTTAAAGTTATCAAGATGTGCCGACGTCACAGCGCTGGGTGCTTCTGACTTACACTATAATATTAAAGTTATTGTGATGATTCCACCCGTCGACTGTTACTTCCTATAGAACGGAGTACGTTTTCTGGAAGAATAAATCTGACAAAACTATGTCTGTAGGTATATGTCCCAATCAAACGTTGAGAATCCCAACAATATAATTTGCTCAATGACTATCGTCAGTACACTACCATATCTAGTGCGTCGAGGAAACATTGGACTCGTTTTTCTGAGGAGATAGACTCAAATTAGAGCTCAGACATCCTGATTTCACTTTTCCGACCATTTTTTGAATCCATCTTTTGTAGACGATGTGTCGGCCATCCAAAGAGACTATGATCGATTGACCATCCATGATCTCAGCTAACGCTCTATTACTAGTATACTCACTATTTACAGGATCCCATAAAAAAACAGACGACAAATAACTACACTAAATGTACTGCAGTTCCTGGACGACGGGACACGCAGCATGATGTGTTTCAAGCAGTCGTACTGCAATACAACAGCGGAGAGGCAGTGACAGGTCTAGCTTTGTTATCAGTTATATAACGAGTCGTACCTTCAAAAAGGAAGTGATTTAAATATACCGAGAGGTCTGTTAACTTATTACACTGCTACTGCTGCACTGAAGTGTTTGCAACTGAGTTTAGTGATCATTAAATAGAATCAAAATGATCAAGGAGCTATTTCTAGCTGTTCTTGTGCTTCCCCGCGCACCAGCCAAGGAGAGGGGTGAGGGAGGTGTATCGGGCCGCTAGAGCCGACCCGAGGCGACGCGACGAAGAGGAGTTTAGGGGGAGCCACGCTGGTGGCCGGGTTTTTATCGCGGGCTAATTACGCGGCCTTAATCCCCGGCTGTGCAGGAACGCTGCAGATTGGATTTGAAAGGCCCGGATAGCAAAAATGGCGGAGTCTCGAATTACAGCCGGCGGCTGTGGAGACCGCCTTCATTAGCCTCAGTTCAGCCCGCGGCCCAAGGAGGAGGAATTACTTGCTGCGCCTCACGTCCGGTTTGCCTCCAAGACCAGCAAAAGAATTATCGCCCGCTCGGTTTGTTTAGCTGCAGCGTCACATACAAATATTTGGTATGCACTTAAAAATTTTTGCCTTCTCAAGAGCTGAATGAGAACTTCACAAGAGTGTTTGACAACTTCATTAGGACGTTAAAATTAAAATTGAAAACAGTCTTGATCGCTATTTTTTTACGTATTTATTGCCATCAAGACTGTTTTCAATTTCACTTTTAACAAATTTTAAGATCGCTGAGTATGTTTTCAAAAATTTCATTAGGACGATTGTGGTGACGTAGGAATCATACGAGTATATGACGCCTCATATCAGCGGCCAAATCTGAAGGAACTGTTACTTATTACGTGTTGTAATATTAGGTCATCATTACAGTGCACGTATTTTCTTTCTGTTTAAAAAAATGGTTCAAATGGCTCTGAGCCCTATGGGAGGTCATCAGTCCCCTAGACTAAGAACTACTTAAACCTAATTAACCTGAGGACATCACACACATCCATGCCCGAGGCAGGATTCGAACCTGCGACCGTAGCAGCAGCGTTGTTCCGGACTAAAGCGCCTAGAACCGCTCGGCCTTCGCGGCTGGCTTCTTTCTGGAATTTGGAATATGAGTGCGACTTTTCCGACATAAAATTAAGTGGCTATTTTTTAGAACAGATTTAATTGATCTTCTGTTTGCATGTTATACAACCGTGAATATAGTGTTAACATTTTTATTTTACTATGCTCTAATTAACTAATTCATTGATCTATCTTCCTTATCCCGATGAGGTATTTATCACATATCTTTCTCATTTCTTATAGCCACCACGATTTCGTCTGATTTGACGCATTGCTCAAATTTTTACTGATTTCTTATAATCCACACCCTTTGCACAATTTATAGATCAACCTTAATATTTTGAGATAATATTCTAGTACCCGTCATCCTTTGCAGTGCTTACTTTGCAGCACTACCCGCGTCACCAAATTTACTAACACTACTTGCACTCAGAAACGTTCTATGTATTTTCTTTAACTCTCGAAACGTCTTTTTTCTATATTTCATTCCTGATTGTCTTTTACCGACGCATTATTATTTTCTATTTTGGCTTTGAGTTTCACTTTAACTTACTTCTGTACCAATACTTCATAATTTCAAGTTTTCCATTAAACAACTTGCATAATAGACGGTTATTTTTTATTACTACTAGTCTTAATTAGCCGCGCTTTCTTTTGTCAGGGCTACTCTATACACCAGATCTGTAATCTACCCATACGACTTTGTTGCTCAATTAAAAGGACGGTAACTTAGATCACAAGCACCTCGAATAAACTTTCCATATTATCTATCGGGAAAAGCGACAAACAGCAACGCCGTTGACCTGTATTGAGGCACCGTTACATAAGATTCGTAAGGCGTGCGCCTCGACGAGCCTAAGAACCGTGCAACAGAAGGAGAACAGGGGCAGCACATTCAAAGAATACCGCAAGCTACAAGGCAAACTAAGCACGAATATGTAAAAGGAAAGGAGGAATAATTTGCTAAAACGACGAAGGAGTTTTTTAAGTCGAACAGTACATCGTCACACTTGCTACTCAAAATGTCGTTACAGCTATGCACAAAGAAAAGAAACATAAACAATTACCTTTACATCTATGTTAATTGAAAGAATATCGGTTCTTTCTGCAACAACTTCGTCATTTTCCACAACATTTTCTAAGTATAAGGCAAATGTGAACGATTATGGATCTGTGGTTTTCTAACTTTAACATTAGTCTGACAACTTACTGTTCTGGTTACAGGACTAGGACAGCCGACCATTATGCTAGTAAAACCATATTGTTACACGATGTGAATTTTTAAATGTCTCTAAAAAGAGAATTGGAAGGGCAATAACATTGGCTTAGGAAAAAGAGAAATATCACGCGGAAACAACGAAACGGGTTTCTGAAACAGGTACACTCACTTAACAGACAACCATAACGAACTTTCCCACAATAATAAGCAGTTTCACTTATTTTAATGTTCTACGAGTGATGGAATAATTTATTTTCTAATAGCCAGCATGATGAGAAAAAAAAATCTGTTTAGGTGAGAAGCTCTTTTTTCTCACTCACAGCATCAGCGAAAGCAACACAACTATAGTATGTGCACGCCTCTCTTTACCCACATTCATCGGCTCTATGTCGACAGGGTGCTACACACAGTAGTTACTTTCTTTTCACTTCTTGCAATGCATAAGATACTAATTTCATTCAATGATTTATAAACAGGGGGCACATACAAGGGAAATCCAGGAATCAACGACCTATTCGCACTCCCACTGTGTAGGTTTATATAAAACTTGTATCCAACATCGAATAGTTTTGTCACTATCCTGTATCAGTGTGCATCGAAATAAGTTCTTAATACGTATTGTGTGATTGTTTAAAATGAAGTGTGTTATGTGAACTCCGGAACACTCTGAAGCCGGAGGTGTTTGTTTGATTTTTGAATGATATTTGTCGAAGTTCACCGTTAGCCGAAGGCAGAGTGCGGTGAAGCAGAAAAAGAGCGAAAGGAATGTAAAAGAGTGGTGTAACATTTCGAACAACTGATGAACAAATGTGCACGACGGAACTCGCCCCGGACATTTGTCACTCATCAGAGATGATTTGAAGAATCAAGTGAGAACGAAATCGTTTCACGTTTCTTTTCCAAATACTTCTCGTTCATTGCTCAATCACATTGTGCTCAAAAATTCTGAATGTACTAAATCTGTGCACCAATGTTTTCCCGCCAACTGAGTGACCAACACAAAACACAAATAATGGCTGATGCATCTTCATTTTTAAGGTGGTACCATCCAGACGGAAAATCTTTTCTTGATCAGACAGGTACTGCTGACGACATATGGGTGTATCGCTTCACTTTAGTGACCAAGGAGCGATCACTCGAGTTGGAGCGATCAGTCTCACAAAAAAAAAAAAACTCAAAGCGTGTAGTTACGATTCCTCAGCGTCCTGGTAGATTTCATGCTACAGGACGCTGCAGTCAATACAAGTTGATATTTTTACGCGATGCGAAGAATCCAAAATCATTAAATATCGAGTGCTTACTGCTGTACTGTGCTCCTTCCAGTGTCCGCCCACGTGCTGCGATCAAGGACTTGCTAGATCAATTTGACTGGGAAATTTTTGATCATCTGTCCTAGAATCCACACCTACCTCCTAGTGATTTTTATCATGAAGCTCGAAGAGTTTCTGGATGCAAAACGTTTGGAAGTGATACTGAGATGAAGAACGCAGCGAACTGTTGGCTTAATGGGCACGCTGCAGCAGGTTACGACATTGAATTCCAAAGCTCACCGACAGATTCAACAAATGCTTAAATGACAGAAATGATTATATGGACAAGTCAAGAAAACTCAGTTTAACAAGTTTTTTGTAACAAATCATATTTATTGGTTTTACACTTTATAACCAAAAGTGAGGGCAATACAATGAAACACAAATCGGCTGTTAGTAGTTCAAGCCAATGTGAAGCATTTCTCTTGGCATAGCCTCAGAGAAATTGGTTATTGCCGACCGAGTGTCAAATCGGTAGCGATCTGATTCCCAGCAGAGCACCAATCCCGCTGTGCGGAAGCGACGTGACGTCTGTTCGTCAGACATTTGTAGCCCCTTTGTGCTGGAAACATTTTATACTGAAGACCCGCCCTAGACACAGGTGATCTCAAAAGCCTGGATTCTTGTGTGATTTCTGATGCGATTTTACGAGGTATCGGTTGAGCTGTTTAGCATATCCCTATGACGCTGTACTTCCGATTCCTAATAACAACCTACAGAGAAGGGGGGCTCCCCATAGGATCACACACATTTAAGGGTGAAACAATGTCACGGAACGGAAACGTCTTATTTAAGGAAAACTACTAGGAGTGGCCCAATCAAGCAAGAAAATACAGGTACCACACAATAAAGGGATATATTGACAAAGGGCCTCATCTATCCGCAATAGAAACAAGTGGTTCCGCTGACAGTTTGGTTTAGTACCATAAAGTATCAAACATATGAACTACCCACTGTGATAAGTATGTGAACATTTAATAAATGGACAAGGGATTGTAATCATGAAACCCAAACTTGGCACAGGTGGGTCAACACAACAAAAGTGAAATGAACTAAATCACAGATGTTGACGTTGACTGCAATGATGGTTAGAGGTATAAAGATATAACATGGAAAAATAAATACAAATGCCAGTAGAATCGCCAAAGTGCATGATGGAACCACATAGCTAGCTGTGAACATAATAACTGTGCAGTAAAGCCATGATGGAAGTTAATTAGTCTCACATCCTCCTCGATTCAGTGATCGACTCATCGGCTCATTCTTACCACTCTTTTACAACATAAATGTGGAGGACAGTGCCAGTAATGGCTGGGAATTCTAAGTCCACCTTTACTCTACCTGTACACATTTTTAATGTGGAGACTTCCGTGTGACAGAAAGTCTCATCTTATCGGTCACCTGGCAGCAAGTGTTGTCTTACTTAACTTTCTGAAACTTGGCTGTTTCTGCCAGTGTAGGATCTCGCTGGCCAACTGCAGCGGAGTTGGGAGTTCCGACCAATAATAATTAAGTAAATATGTTAAACAAAGTACTTATCTCATTGATTCGGTTGTAGTTAGACAACGATGGGCTGGCATGGGGATGAAGACAGAAAATCTGGCCGGCCAGTGTGGCCGAGCGGTTCTAGGCGCTTCAGTTTGGAACCGAACGACCGCTACGGTCGCAGGTTCGATTCCTACCTCGGGCATGGGTTTGTGTGATGTCCTGAGGTTAGTTAGGTTTGAGTAGTTCTTAGTTCTAGGGGACTGATGACCTCAGATGTTAAGTCCCTTAGTGCTCAGAGCCATTTGAACCATTTAATTTGAATAGTAAAACTCTCTCACTACACGACAGATTTCTACTTCTGGCCTATTGAACGGCTTACATGTTGGCAAACATGGGAAAGTGAGTGTTCTACACAAATAATTATTGTGAGGAAATCAGAGTGCCCGTTTCTAGGATTTCTTTCATGGCGAGGCTGCGGAGAAACGGAGGGTCACACGCTTCTCTTATTCAGGCTTCTCCGCTTGGCTTCAAGTGTTATCTTTCAAAAAAGATTTCTTTAGGTGTCTTGTACGATACAGTTTCATGGCAGATGGCTGTCTCCTCTGCCACCCATTGCACTGACATAAGTCGAACTGAATTTTGCCTCCTATCTGCACTGAAAGGCAGCTTTCAGCTCTAAACATACTTATTATCACTCTTGGTCCTTTTAAGTAAACTTCTGTGTTGGTCAAGCCAGCTGGAAAAAGCTATCCAAGGCTGTAGAGAATCACAGGCCCTTGCTGTAAAAAATGGAAAGGAAGAAAAGAATTAGCTGGACACTGACTGGTAGTGTTGAACACGATCAGCTAGATTGACCTTGCGTATGTGCAGTGATTATGCTAAAGAACTTGCCCCCTTTCTATCAGCAATTTATCGTAGATCGCTGGAAGAACGTAAAGTACCTAGCGACTGGAAGAAAGCGCAGGTCATTCCCATTTTCAAGAAGGGTCATAAATCAGATGCGAATAATTATAGGCCTATTTCGCTTACGTCAATCTGTTGTAGAATAATGGAACATGTTTTGTGTTCTCGTATTATGACGTTCTTAGATAATACAAATCTCCTTCATCATAACCAACATGGATTTCGCAAACAGAGATCATGTGAAACTCAGCTCGCCCTATTTGCCCAAGAAATTCACAGTGCCGTAGACACTGGCGAGCAGATTGATGCCGTATTCCTGGACTTCAGGAAGGCATTTGATACGGTTCCGCATTACGTTTAGTGAAAAAAATACGAGCTTACGGAATATCGGACCGGGTTTGTGATTGGATTCAGGATTTCCTAGAAGAAAGAACACAACATGTCATTCTTAACGGTTCAAAATCTGCAGATGTAGAGGTAATTTCGGGAGTACCGCAGGGAAGCGTGATAGGACCTTTATTGTTTACAATATACATAAATGACTTACTTGACAACATCGGTAGCTCCGTGAGGCTATTTGCAGATGACACGGTTGTCTACAAGAAAGTAGCAACATCAGAAGACTCGTACGTACTCCAGGAGGACCTGCAGAGGATTAATGCATGGTGCGACAGCTGGCAGCTTTCCCTAAACGTAGATAAATGTAATATAATGCGCATACATAGGGGCAGAAATCCATTCCAGTACGATTATGCCATAGGTGGTAAATCATTGGAAGCGGTAACGACCGTAAAATACTTAGGAGTTACTATCCGGAGCGATCTGAAGTGGAATGATCACATAAAACAAATAGTGGGAAAAGCAGGCGCCAGGTTGAGATTCATAGGAAGAATTCTAAGAAAATGTGACTCATCGACGAAAGAAGTAGCTTACAAAACGCTTGTTCGTCCGATTCTTGAGTATTGCTCATCAGTATGGGACCCTTACCAGGTTGGATTAATAGAAGAGATAGACATGCTCCAGCGAAAAGCAGCGCGATTCGTCATGGGGACATTTAGTCAGCGCGAGAGCGTTACGGAGATGCTGAACAAGCTCCAGTGGCGGACACTTCAAGAAAGGCGTTACGCAATACGGAGAGGTTTATTATCGAAATTACGAGAGAGCACATTCCGGGAAGAGATGGGCAACATAATGATCACAACGAAAAGATCCGAGAAATTAGAGCAAATACGGAGACTTACAAGCAGTCGTTCTTCCCACGCACAATTCGTGAATGGAACAGGGAAGGGGGGATCAGATAGTGGTACAATAAGTACCCTCCGCCACACACCGTAAGGTGGCTCGCGGAGTATAGATGTAGATGTAGATGTAACATTACAAAATATGTTGCGTGACAGTTTGTTGATAAGCTGCCATGTAACAATTTGACTATGCATCTTGCTCCAGTTATCATACCACATTCGATTTCGGTAAACTCTCTACACACTGCCTTGCTCGCTACATACCTGTATGTAACAGAGAGCTCAGACGTGATTTCTTCAGTCGCACCCTACCCCGCATCGAGCCACATAATTCTGTTGTGATACACAACACATCTCCAAATGAGACAATCCTTCCGTGACTTTTCGGCGCACGCCTTAGTAAAGAAAAACGGTTGCTTCTTCCTGGGTTACCCTTGCACAGTGCAAGGAAGCAGACAGGCAGTCCAGGTAATCATATCTAATGGCTTACTGTCAATAAAGTGTACGACACTTTCTGGGTAATTTAGAGTGCAGCAATAACTTTGGCACAGATTATTATGTCACAGGCAAGCTACAGATACTGGTTGCGAGCGGAAGTTTATTGAAATCAATGGAGACAAATTTTTGCTGGACTGAGATTCGAACCGGATCTCCTACTTATTAGGTAGATGCCCCGATCACTGAACCAGCTGGACACAGTGATCATTGCCACTGTACAGGCCACCTAGAAGATACTCAGTATTGTAGAACACTCAGTATAATGTCGTTTATTGAAACTGTACTACACTTCTCGAACAATCACTGTATACACACAAAAACAAATAACTTGTAGACGACCGTTCTTCAAGAGCGTTGGTGAGATCCGTCGGAGCTGGTCCTAGCTTGGCGAGGAAATGGCTGTATTGCTGCTGCGCTGGTCTTATAAAGCTACTCCAACTTTCCCTGTATCTGTGAGGCGACCTCTGCAGAAAAAGGTTCGCATTAGTCTCTAGCAAGTTCTGTTTGTTTTGAAGAATTGTTTCCCTCTTGGTTGCGCCTACAAGTGCTTGATATATGGTACACAGGGGTGTCTTCTGTGTAGTCTACCTGGCAGGGGCCGTCTGTGGCAGACGTAACACCACCCCAGATACGTACGGATGAACATATACAGATTATTACGTGGCTACGCGCTGCGCTGCCGGATGCTGGTTCCGGGGCGCTCTGCGGTGTGCAGTTCACCCTCAGCAGAGCCCTCGGCCGGGCTACACTTTCTAATCCTGCGTGACGCCGCGTCACTTTGTGTGTACAGCAAGTTCGCGGGCGGAACTTGGCGCGGAGGACCTCGCCGTACCGCGGCGCGGAAACGAATTTATTGCTCCGCGGCACAGAAGTGCAGCCAGCGTGAAGACGTTTTATACGGGTGCCGAATAAAATTATCCTCAAATAAACGGGGGCGACGGCTTCCAAAATTTAAACATCTAACACCATTTGGAGACAAGTTGAGAAAGAAGCAGCACTCCGGTGCGCCGGGAGAGCACCTGCAGCAAGTTGCTGGCGGCTGCGACTAATTAACAAGTCCGCCCGTTACGGCCCTCATAAACTTGTCTTACGGCTAATGCAAACACGTGGCCGCGCCTCACAGGGCCCGACACCGTCTTCAGACGGCCCTTCCCGGCTCCCGATCCTCCACCCACCGTCTCATCACAGAAAGAATGTCGTCTAACCGTTCTCCGCAGGCTACTTCCGTAAATAAACGAAAACACCTCTGCCTAGTGCCTTTAACCGGATGCTTTACAGACTGCAAAATTTAACGGATGTACCGTGCTCTCTTGTTGAACATCTAAATCTGCACTTGTACTCCGCAAGCCACGTCACTAAAAGTGCCGGAGTACACTACTGGCATCCCTGTCACACCCTTCCACCCTCCCCTCCCCCTTTCCTTTTAACGTTAGTGTATTGTGTGTGGAAGGAACGACTGAACATATGAGATCTAACTTGATTTTCTCGTCATAGTCATTTTGGCAGACATTTTTCGGACGAAGTAATATGCTACCTGACTCTGTTTGAAATGTATGCTGTCTCAGTTCCAACAGTAATATTATCCCAGGTGCACAGCGCTCCCTCTTCCTGTTGCGTCTTCGCCGGCCGGGGTGGCCGAGCGGTTCTAGGCGCTACAGTCTGGAACCACGCGACCGCTACGGTCGCAGGTTCGAATCCTGCCTCGGGCAGGGATGTGTGTGATGTCCTTAGGTTAGTTAGGTTTAAGTAGTTCTAAGTTCTAGGGGACTGATGACCTTAGAAGTTAAGTCCCATAGTGCTCAGAGCCATTTGAACCATTTTTGCTGCGTCTTCCACTGTAGTCTCATGAGGTTCTGCGTCGTACCATCACACTTACTAGACGAAGTCGCTCTTCGGTGGATCTGCACTTCTTTTCATCATACCTAGTAACAGTCCCAGCTAAGAAGCACTATGCTGGAATCGAACGAGCCTTTTCTAAACCACTTTTTTCGTGCATGAATTACATTTCATAGGATGAATCTCAATCTGGCAATTGCTTATCTTACTTCAGTTTTATGTGCTAATTCCATTTTCCTTCGTTCTGAACCTTTACTCGTAACTATTTTACTGTTTTAGTTGTTGTTGTTGTTGTGGTCTTCAGTCCTGAACCTGGTTTGATGCAGCTCTCCATGCTCCTCTATCCTGTGCAAGCTTCTTCATCTCCCAGTACCTACTGCAACCTACATCCTTCTGAATCTGTTTAGTGTATTCATCTCTTGGTCTCCCTCTACGATAAACGTATGTCTAGTGATTTATAGTAAAATGACGCCCAGTGTTTATTGAATGTACAAAACATTAAATAATGGTATTTGATTGATTGGTAGGACAATCTTTCACCTGATAACAGGGACCAAACGTAGCCGTGAGCTACCTATTGAATAATACAATATAGTCTGCCTAACATTCCCTGCCTCCCGTAGTGCCAAGTCGTCTTTAGTGAATTTAGCCGTAGTTTCTACCACAAAGAGAACGCGCAGCGGTAATCTAACTACCGGACTTCAGATTGACTGATCAGGGATTCAGATTTACTAACTGTTTCGCAATAACTTTTATTATCGGATGTATGAGGTTAGTGATCACAGGAGGAAGGATGGCGTGCTGGTACGCACACTGGGGAAAAGTTTAACGAAATACATTGATGAACAGGTCATATTTATTTACAAAAGGAGCGTAGTCCTGAACTTAAAAATGGAACACGTATAAAAATTCTAAAACTATGGTTCTGTGAGGGTAAACAGTATTAATCACAGTTATTCAGCAGGGATTATGCTGGGTCAGGAGTGCAACATGGATGCATTTCTGCTAGGTTTCTCGCCTACATCAGAAAATGCCGTCTGCTAGCACGTCTTTGGTTTCCTTTTTGCATTAGACACTGATACTTGTAGTCTAATTTTCCGCTGCTTTGCAGAACGATGCATTTTTTTACGTTTTACATAGCATATTTGTTTTAAAATAAACAGCGGTGTACGAAAAAATGCGCTGTGTAAACCGTAAAAAATACACAGTTCTGCAAATCATCGGAAAGAAGTGTCCATGTCTAATGAAGAAGAAAACCATAGACGTGCTAGCAGACGGCATTTCCGGATGCAGGCGAGGAACCAAATAGGGACGACCACCCGTGATGACACTTTACTTCATTGAAGCGGAACAAGTGTGGTGCAAAAAAAAAACATGCGTATTGTTGTAGTTGTAACGACGGAACCAAAATCCACCCGGGAAAAGTAATAAAAAGGTAATAAAGCACACTCAGTTTCGGTTCCATCCTTGCATGGAGATAGGAGAAAACGCAGACATAGACAAGACATTCTGCAGAGATTGATAAGTCCACGAAATAATAAAACCAGAAAATTATGTGAAAGGTTGACTGCCACTTTTCAACAGGTAACAATATAATTGAGCAGTAATGGATCTGTTAACCTAAATAGGCACAAACCTTTTTATTTATGCACATGGTCAGCTCTCAGAGATTGTGCTAATCGTTGATCCTGAAAAGTCTTCCCGCATTCAGCTATACACTTTTTGCGTTGTAACTTCCCTACGGGCACCAGAATCGTCCGAGAACAGCCTCACGGGACTTCCGAGGCCGTGCACTAGATCGCTTATCTGAACAGTTGTCGCCCTGTACCGTTCCCTTCGAGTAGCCATCTGCCGAAGCTACATTTCGTGTCGCCATTCCACAGCACAGTGGAGGTCTTGCCGTGGTCGCCAATAGAGTCAACAAGGAAGCGACCGGCCCGACAGAGGAGATCCTTCCGGAGAGTAGCGGAACAGCCGGAATTTGGAGGCCGATTGGCGACTGCGAAGCGAAGTCGAATGCTCGGAGGACCGGTCGACCGGGGAAGTCTTGGTATGCGAGCAGTCCGTTCCTGGAGTGCACTTTGCTTTTTGCCACTTGCACAGGTTTCCCAAGGAAACTGTGATGCCTTGCGGTGTCTAATGACAGCCCTTCAGGGCCGGTATTTGGTTGAAGCCGGTCCAAAGTTCACTTTGAGTCTGCTGACTTCTTATTCACGGAAAGTGAGTAAGTGCTGAGATATATATATATATATATATGCTGAAGATTGATTTTATTTTACAGTTACAGAGTTATTGAAATTGTATGCAGCTCTTGCATCTCGGACTTGAATTGCTACGATGGACTTTGTAACGTAGGGTGAAGGGTAATTTAATCCTGCTCCTTGAATTGTAGGTATTCACTTTTCACTTTCAAAAGGTTTTGCGACTTATTGGAATTTTTAATGTGTCTTAATTGAAGTTTTTTGATTGTTTCGATCACTTTACTGTAATATTTATGTTTCGGATTGTTTTTGATATTTCGATCCAGTTAATGTCTGCGCACTCCCAGAACCGTAAGTCACTTCCACTTCATCTCATCAAGATGTTTGACGAATGCATTGTTGGCTGCCGTAGAACATGAAAATTTAAAAATCTGGAAATTTGTGGTAAGTACCTATGATGCCAAACTCCTTAGAACTAACTTACGCTAAGGACAACACACACACTCATGCCCGAGGGTGGACTCGAACCTCCGCCGGGTGGGAGGAGGGGGGGGGGGAGGGGGGGGAGGAGGGGAGGGGGGACGGGGGTCACACGAACCATGAACAATGTAAGATGCTTTTTGATTATGGATTCTTGTATATAAACTTGTAGACGTGTCATCCACAGTACATTAGACTGAGAAGTCATGGTAAAGTTTTCTTATTGACTTTAATGTCCCTCTTACGACATTGCAGTGCCGGTGTTGTTGATAAGTGCGAAGCACTGTGGCGAGTACAGCCGTTATGAAATACCTGAAATGTACTCGCACTTGCGAATATGAAGAAGCTGGGTAAAGCAATGACGACAATGAAAAATTGTGCCGGATCAGGACTCGAACCTCGATTTCCCTCTTAACGCCAACAGCTGCCTTACTATTAGACTATCCGAGCACGCTTAAAAGGCAGTACATCCAGGCAGACAAGGTGCAGACACATGGCTTACGATATATGGCAGTCCTGGTCCGGCATGATGCATGCTGAATAGCCCAATGGTGAGGCGACCGCCAGCGATAAGAGAGGAATCCGGTTTCGAGTCCCGGCCAGGTGGAAATCTCCATTGTTGTCATTTCATTCTACAGCTAATGGTTGTCCATATTAGCGACTGCGAATACATTTCATGTATTTCCTCTTATGTGACAGATAGCACTAGAAATCTAACTCCACCGTTACAACAACTCAGTTATCACAAAATAACCGAATTAATAATTAAAAGACTGGCTTATCATTAGACAAATATACAAGATGTGAGAAGTAAGGAGCAGGAATGGAGGGAGGATCAAGAACGGCAATCGAGGTCACTGGCGGCAACTCACCTGGCCAAGGATAAGGGAACAAACTTTGTTATTACAGAAAGAACATTCCCTGAAGCGATTTGGGGAAAGTCAGTTTGGGCAGTTGACAATTTGAACGTCGTAGATTCTGAACAGGGATTCAGCCTCTTCACCATTACAGCAATTCGATAAATGGATCAACTACTGTTTCAATAATTGCAACAGAATCTTTCATTTCTGAATCTTGTGGGTCCAACCAGGTGAGAACTGCCGTTGTTGGTTAATGCACATCGCGCTTGATTGAGAGAGACGGGTGAACCAGATCCATATCGAAACCACTTGCATCATTAGATTCCTACTGTCGTCTAAAAAATACAATACGCATCAGTTAAAATACGAACACGAACCAAGTTTACAGATTTCGCAGGAAGCCGGCTGATACGTCTTACGTCCCTTGGAGTATCTGAGGTATTAGCTACAGGAGGGACTTCTGCGCACAGAAATGAAAGTAGCCGACACAACATGAATGGGTGGTTCCCCATCATTAGTGGTTCCTCATCATTCCCCACATTTGTGCAAACGCTGAATAAAGAGTGTGCTGCAAAGCAACAGACAGGAACGATTACTTGCGGTCGTCGTGGGTCGCATGGTGATAGATGCAGGCATGACTCGAGCGGTATGAAGGACAAGCATAAAGGGGAACTAGTGATGAGAAGAGGCTCCTGCCCGCCACGGCTCGGTGTCCGCTCATGGCCGGCGACATGCAAATTACCCGCTCAGCGACAGCCGAGTGATCGATACCGCATCAGCACGCCGCGTCGCATCCGCCTTTCAAACGTCGCTTCCGGGGCACCGACGGTCCGCTGTTCCACGTGCTCACCGACCGCGACAAGAAGCACTGCGCGATGGCGGGCCTGCTACCAAATGTCGACGGTCCCCCTACGTAAATCACGTCTGATCTTATGCTGCACAAAGTCCGCCTCAGTAGCTGCGCGATCATCGCGACGGATTACTAACCAAAGAGGCTCGGGTTCGATTGTCGGACGGGGCAGAGATTTTCTCCGCTCGAGGAGGTGCTGTGCTGACCTCATCTTAGTACAGTCATAATTGGCACTCCACTACTGAGATGGCTGTATGGGCACGTTCCGAAAGCCAGCTTATTAAGAAAGTAAAAAATATATATTAGACGATTACAACGGTGGATTATGAATTTAACTACTTTTCATGCGTATGAGGGTGCCTGCGGAGAGGCGTAACTGTGTATGAGGCGGTGTCGGAAAATAGCTTCCGTACTTGGGGAGTTGCACATCCGTCACTGGGAGTGATCCGGAATGCTGACTGCCATCGTAGCTTTCTCCTTGCGACGGCTTGCAGACAAGTATCATGAGTACAGCGAATTTTCATAGAGCACCACAAAGAACTCGATGTAAGGAATACTTCAAAAAATGGTTCAAATGGCTCTGAGCACTATAGGACTTTACATCTGAGGTCAGGCCATGCCCGAGGCAGGATTCGAACCTGCGACTGCAGCGGTCGCGCAATTGCACACTGAAGCGCCTAGAACCGTTCGGCCACACCACCCGACAAGGAATACTTCCTAAATGGATAACACAATGATTGCTATTGGCTTACGACAAGTGTTAACGATCTTAGGGATATGTACATGTTAGGCACACCTATGAACTTGAAGTTTGGGAATTCTGGAGATAATTTGTGATCTGTATGCGACACACAAGTTCACGATCTTACCGATGAAATGAATCAGAAAATTCCGTAATAAAAATTTATGTGCTTACGTCCTACAACCGACTCGTCAAACAAGAAAATATGTAATGTAACCCTCTTGAAAAGCGCTTAAAGTTCGGCGAACTACTTTCGACAACACACGTTTGACAAACGCGATATGCATAAAGTCTCTCTGCGTGTCTGAGCCAGCAGGGACAGCAGAAGTTCTAAAACGAAGAGTAAGACGAAATCTGGCGAATCGAGTTCATAGACCAGCAGATGTTTCCTTGATTGGATTTCAAATCCTTCGTTGTCCCCAGCAGGAGGAAAAAGTTTTGAAATATTCTTATCTATCCATTTAGTAAGAGAGACAGGAGAACAAATAGATAACGAAAAAAATTGGGGGAGATGTGACTATGGTTGTAACGAGAAGCAGTTACACAGCACATATACACAGAAATGGACCAATGGCTATTGAAGATCTTGATGCAAAAGGATGGGAAACGATCGAAACGATAGCTTAATTAGAGCGGAGTACATGACGTCAGAAGATATCAGGGAGGAACATGGAAGCGTAGAGCTCCAGTTTGTAATGCAGAAAAAAATGTGGACGATGCATTTGTTGTCCAGTTCGCTGAAGATGACGAAGATGATTCTTAACTATAGCTTGACACGATATACCGGGTGATAAAAAAGTGAGTATAAATTTGAAACCTAAATAAACCACGGAATAATGTAGATAGATAGGTAAAAATTGATACACATGCTTGGAATGACATGGGGTTTTATTAGAATAAATTTAAAAAAGTTCACAAAATGTCCAACAGATGGCGCTGGATAGCAAAATGTCAGTGACTGCGCATGACAATCGTGTATAAAAGGAGCTGTAATAAGAGAGAGAATCAGATGCGCCAGCAGTCGCAGCATGTTGACGTTACCTGAAAAGGCGCTTTTAGTGAAGCTGTATTATCAGAATGGGGAATGTACTAGTTCAGCGTTACGATCCTATCACCATAGGAAGAGGATTCGAACGGGTAAAGGTCCGTTGACAAATGCAGCTGTGGCGAGAATGATTTCGAAGTTCGAAGCCACAGGTTGTTTAGATGATAGATTCCGTAGTGACCGACCGAGCACAAGGCGTAATGCTGCTGAGACAGTTCAGGAAGAAATGGAGACTGTAGCGGGTTCGCCTATGCACGGGGAAGTCAGCGTTCGCGCAGTCGTACGTCGCACTGGCATTCCATACACTACTGTTTGGTTGGCACTGAGGCGTACGCTCCGATGCTATCCGTACAAAATCCATCGGCATCACGAACTGTTACCTGGCGATTTAGTGAAGCGGATGGCATTTGCGGTGTGGGCGTTTCAAAAGATGGCGGAAGATGACGATTGGTTGAGTAACGTGTTGTGGACCGACGAAGCTCATTTCACGCTCCGAGGGTCTGTCAATGCGCACAACTGCAGAATTTGAGCTACCGAAAATCCTAGAACTGTCGTCGAAACTCCATTGCACGACGAGAAAGTCACGGTATGGGTTGGATTTGCCACATCTACCGTTATCGGGCCTTTTTTCTTCGAGGAAATGAGTGATTATGGTTTTGTAACTGCTACGGTGACGGGTGAGGGGTACGCCGTTATGGTACAGAATCGCATCATCCTCAGCCTGGCTGATAAACACCTGCTGGAACGTACGATGTTTATGCAGGATTGCGCTCCACCCCATATTGCTAGACGCGTGAAAGATCTCTTGCGCGCGCCGTTTGATGATGATCGTGTGCTCAGCCGCCGCTTTTGTCATGCTTGGCCTCCCAGGTCCCCAGACCTCAGTCCGTTGGATTATTGGCTTTGGGGTTACCTGAGGTCGCAAGTGTATCGTGATCGACCGACATCTCTAGGGATGCTGAAAGACAACATCCGACGCCAATGCCTCACCATAAGTCCGGACATGCTTTACAGTGCTGTTCACAACATTATTCCTCGACTGCAGCTATTGTTGAGGAATGATGGTGGACATATTGAGCATTTCCTGTAATGAACATCATCTTTGCTTTGTCTTACTTTGTTATGCCAATTATTGCTATTCTGATCAGATGAAGCACCATCTGTCGAACATTTTTTGAACTTTCGTATTTTTGTTTTGGTTCTAATAAAACCCCATGACATTCCAAGCATGTGTGTCAATTTGTACCTCTCTATCTACATTATTCCGTGATTTATTCAGTTTTCAAATTTATACTGAGTTTCTGATCACCCGGTTTTTGTCTGTGGCTTATTCATATTTTGTGTTCAGCTTCCACGAAATTGCTAAAAATCGAGACTCTGCAAATAACAAGCTAGGTTCGATAAATTTTGTCCAGTAAACGACCGTCAGCGAAAGCTGTTTTTTCTTGATACCACAAATCAGGACAGAAAAACAACTTGCGACAGTTAAAGACGTGAAGAGCAGGACAGTGTTTCTGGAACGCTCACGACCAAGAGGACCGTACCGCACGTGCTACAGAAACCCGCTGTGCCGAGGTGGTGAGGGCCAGCAGACGCGGTTTCAGGTGGGCGGGCCCGCCTGCCACGAGCTCCAGACAGCGGGCCGGCCCGCAGCACGCGCTGTGCGTGGCGCGCCTGCCGCCTGTTGCATGCGTGCGCGGAGGCCACACGGTGTGCCCAGCGTGGAACACTCTTTTTTTCGCCATCGCCTGCCGCGCTACACATTCGGTCCGCTTCCTCGCAGTCCCCTTTCTTCTGGGACGTTAACTTAAAGATCTGCTGCAACAACATTCCCGTTTGCTCCTTGCTCCTTGTTGGTTGTTAGATCAGCAATGCCGAGGAAAGTTTACTCCAGCTTCGTGTAATTTCCGTCATGAGTCTCTTTCGGACATTCTACATTGGTGTTGAGGTCCACGGAAGAAACGTTTCCAACATTCACTTGAAATTATGTACACAACACGCACATATCATTCTCAAATTGCCGCGCTGGGTAGCCGCACGGCCTCAGGCGCTTGTCACGGTTCGGGCGGCTTGCCCCATCGCCGGTTCGAGTCCTCCCTCAGGCGTGAGTGTGTGTGTTGTCCTTAGCATAAGTTAGTTTCAGTTAGATTAAGTAGTGTCTAAGCCTAGGGACTGAAGACCTCAGCAGTTTGCTACCATAAGAACTTACCACAAATTTCCAAATTTTTTTCAAAGTTTTCGTCGTATTACGCCAAAGGGGAAGCCAGTAATTAACACAATTTCTTCTCCCAACGGTTATGACAGTCATTTCTTTCGAAAAGGTAAATGTTTTGAACGGAGGCAGTACAATTGGAGTCCAAATTTACGGATACTGCGGGTCGCATGAAATCTTCATACAACATGAAACGTGCCTTATGTGTACTCACTCATGAAGAATAACCAAGTTTGTTCGCGTTTATCACCCAGCCTTTATCTACTACTCAAATATGAGCAATCATGCTCATACAGGGAGGAGATCCACTGTCCTCATCGTTCATTGGTTGGTTGGTCGATTTGGGGGAAGGGCCAAACAGCGAGGTCATCGGTCCCATCGTATTAGGGAAGCATGGAGAACGAAGTCGGTCAAGCCCTTTAAAAATAACCATTCAGGAATTTGCCTCAAGCGATTTAGGGATATCATGGAAAACCTAAATCAGGATGGCCGGACGCGTGTTTAAGGCGTCGTCCTCCGAAATGCTAACCACTACGTCACTTCGCTTTCTCATCCTTCATGTAAATTATTTCATTCACATAAGGGTATGCTGTGTAATGTTATAGGACGTTGAAGATCTACGATTACAGGTAGAATATCAAAGAAAAGGATACACGAAGATAGAATGTTATGGTCGAAGGAACTCAAGAACATGAAATGTTATATGTTAACTGTAAAATACCTGCTTTAGGAAGACAGATGTAATTAAACATTTTCAGAAAAAGCAGTCGGATGCATATAACAAATACTGCAGGTGTATCGAAGATAATAAAGTTCCTCTAGTTTATTTCATACACGTACTGTATGTACGAGCAGTACTAGAGAAGTTGGCCGCGCGGCGTAGCCATGCGGTCTCAGGCGTCTTGCACGGTTCGCACGGCTTCCTCGAGTCGGAGGTTCGAGGCCTCCCTTCGGGATGTGTGTGTGTGTGTGTGTGTGTGTATGTGTGTGTGTGTGTGTGTGTGTGTGTGTGTGTGTGTGTGTGTGTGTGTGTTCTCCTTAGCGTAAGTTAGTTTAAGTTAGATGAAGTAGTGTGTAACCCTAGTGACTGATGACCTCAGTTTGGTTCCATAGAAACTTACCACTATGTATGTACCACTGAGAAGTTGCAGAAGAATGCATACGTGATCCCGGACAGTGTAACCTGCAAATGAAAACATTTTAAGAAAATTTTAGGTGCTCAACTGCCATGTTAACATACACAATGCTCTCTCCCAGGACTGTTAAAAATTTTAAAAGTTTTGCTTTCATTGAAGCATTTTCTTATAACCGCAGTTAAACAATTCAGTAGCACAACTCGTAAATACCATCGAAAATTAACCATATAACTCATTTGATAGCACCAGATATCCCCAGCAATGAATTCGGAGTAATCTGAGATCAGTAACATAAATTCAAATTCGAAATCTTTTAAAGAAGCACCATGCAGTAATAGAGTTACTAAGGTAGCCGTTTATAAGAATTTCGACTGTTCTATTCTAGAGTATTTCTAGTGAGATTGTGGAACTGGAATCAAGTTAATTTAACGGCAGAAATCGACTAGTTTCAAAATAAAGATGCGAGAATGCCTACAGGCTTATGTAGTTAACGTGTTGGCGTTACAGAAGTGTTAACAATCTCGACTGGAAAACGCCGCACGTAAGCTATTGTGTTAGGAAAAGACTTCTCTTAAAATCCGCTCAGTTTTCGTATATACATGACTACGACAGTCGAATTCAAAAGATCAGGCTTGATACGAAGTGGCACAGGCTCTTTTTACTTCTTACTATCTTCGAATAGAATAGGCTCTAAGCACTACATGACTTAACTTCTGAGATCATCAGTCCCCTAGACCTTAGAACTATTTAAACCTAACTAACCTACGGACATCATACACATTCATGCCCGAGGCAGGATCCGAACCCGCAACCGTAGCGGTTACGCGGTTCCAGACTGTAGCGCCTAGAACCGTTCGGCCACACCGGTCGGCAATAGAATAGGAAAGAGAGGGAGAAGTTACGTATAAACTATGTCCCCTCCTATCATATGGGTTTCCATATTCCGTCAAATGGCTTACAAATGGTTCACCTTCCCTTTCTTTCATTTCGTGCTGATTCACAACTCAAGAATATACATGACATACACTAATTAGTACCGTGTAAACTACACCGCTGCAATTAAAAGCCAAGTTGAACTTAAACACGACGTCTTACTCAGGACGACAGTACACGACTCTTACTTCGACATCTATTCTCGTTAAGAGCTATCATTATTTTTGCAACTATATCGTCGTCGGCTTCGTTTTTACGGAGTCTACATTAATTTTCCGTTTACCCAGATAGTAAATAAATAAACAGGGGCAGGCATCCGCAGCGCACAGCACGGCAGCTTGATTACAGTGGGGTTCGGTAAGCACGCAGGAAACTGGAGACGGGCGGACGAGGGCCAGCTCGCCGGACCGCCGTACACGTCTTGGCGTGTCCAGGCCGGCCCCGCGGCTGGGCGCGGTATTAATAACACTTGTAGTCCCCTTGTTGACCGACGCGGCTAGCCGTAGCCGGCCGTGCTAATCGAAGGCAATCCCCCGGCGGCCAGCGTCAACACCGGAGCGTCAACACGGATGGCCCGGCCACCGCAGCGCACGCCCACTTCAGCCGCCGTTTTGATTAATTTCTCTCAGCCGCGCCGTCGCGGCTGTACGCACTTGTACGGAGTCCGGCCAGCGTCATGTGGAATTTTGCTGACGCACTGTATCTCGTCCTTCCTACAGATTTTTCCATCGCGGGCCCAAATCTTACATTATTAAATTCATATGTAGATTTCCCTGCGCTCTCCTATCCCCTTCCTACAGACGAATGTTGAAAATTAGATGGACTGATAAGGTAAGGAATGAGGTGGTTCTGCACAGAATCGGAGAGGAAAGGATTATATGGGAAACACTGATAAGGAATAGGGACAGGATCATAGGACATCTCTTAAGACATGACGGAAAGACTTCCATGGTACTAGAGGGAGCTGTAGAGGGTAAAAACTGTAGAGGAAGACAGATATTGGAATACATCCAGAAAATAATTGAGGACGTAGGTTGCAAGTGCTGCTCTGAGATGAAGAGGTTAGCACAGGAGAGGAATTCGTGGCGGGCCGCTTGAGACCAGTCAGAAGATCGATGACAAAAAAAATGTTTGTGCACGTGACATCAAGTTCTGAATTTACGGTGAAAGTGATAAAATTTCTGGATGTTGTTTAGCTTTAAGATTTATATTACAGATTTCGATTAACACAGTTGTTAGACACACCGCTGGAATTTAGAAACCAATGGCTCTGAGCACTATGGAACTTAACAGCTGAGGCCACCAGTCCCCTAGAACTTAGAACTACTTAAACCTCACTAACCAAAGGACATCATACACATCCATGCCTGAGGCAGGATTCGAACCTGCGACAGTAGCAGTTGCGCGGTTCCGGACTGAAGCGCCTAGAACCACTCGGCCACACCGGCCGGCACCAACATGTAAAATGGTGGGTTCACAATGATATATCGACCATTTCCGAGTATTCCATTTGTGGTTCCTAATTTTCAGCTACTTTGCTGGCTCGTAAAACCTTCGTTATTTAACTATTAGTGGTCAGTATGCGACTGTTTCGTCCTACATTATTACGAAAACAGACATTCTAAACATAAACGTTAATAGGAGAACAGTTCCTGAGTTGATGGACACTCAAGTGTAACTTAGATTTGCATCATCAGTTTGAAAACCAGTTTTCCGTCACTGCATTCTTGCTGCTGATACTATAAACGGGAAACCATCTGTATGTGTTTTTAGCTCTGTATTTAAAGTTATCAATGTTCCACCAGTCGATAGGTAAACCTCAAGCAACACCTCCAGCGCTGTAGACGACGTCGACGCCATGTGGCACCGTCTCCGGTGAGGACGCTGCCGCTGCACACGTTGATAATGGAAGCAACTAAAAAATATAGTAGTGTACAGCACTAACTTACAGTATGCACATGTCACCACTACGTCTACGTTAGCATGTTACTATAACAGTGGGCACAAGTGCTAACATTTGCCGGCCGGCAGTTCTAGGCGCTTCAGTCTGGAACCGCGCGACCGCTACTGTCGCAGGTTCGAATCCTGCCTCGGGCATGGATGTGTGTGATGTCCGTAGGTTAGTTAAGTTTAAGCAGTCCTAAGTTCTAGCGGACTGATGACCTCCGATGTAAGTCCCATAGTGCTCAGAGCCATTTTTTGCTAACATTTCTTGTCGGAAAGTATTCACAGGCATCAGACATAACTTCGGCAGAGAATCTGTAATGTATGCCTATCCGATAGCCTGTAAACGGCTGCAATCACATAACTAATACAATACTGACATCTTCTAAGATGTTATACTGCGTTATTCCCTCGATTTTCTTGATAATAATAATATGGCCCAGTAATTGTCCTCATATTTTTATTGTCTGAATAGCTTATTGACGGAACCATCTTTAAGCTAGACGATATTCTGTGCATTTCGTCGTACCGTGTAAAATAAAATTTCAGAGAACTACTTAGTTTGTCTCATTTCACTATGGGGTTTACTGTCAGCTCAGTAAGAACGTCAAGGCAAAACAAATCGTCGCAGTCCTTACACTCATACAGTGCAATGCATCCCAACTGCATCTATTTTTTCCTCTCGATATCTTGCTGTTACAGAATACAAAAATACACAGCTTAAGAATCGTTTCATATATTAAGTGTGTGTGTAGCAGCGTGATTAACTTCCAGGAGCCACAACCGCCACCGGCCATTATGACCGAGCGGTTCTAGGCGCTTCTGTCCGGAACCGCGCTGCTGCTACGGTCGCAGGTTCGAATCCTGCCTCTGGCATGGATGTGTGTGATGTCCTTAGGTTAGTTAGGCTTAAGTAGTTCTAAGTTCAAGGGGACTGATGACCTCATATGTTAAGTCCCATAGTGCTCAGAGCCGTTTTTTCGAATCCTGCCTCTAGCATGGAAGTGTGTGATGTCCTTAGGCTAGTTGCGTTTGAGCAGTCCTAAGTCTAGGGGACTGATGACCTCAGATGTTAAGTCCCATAGTGCTCAGAGCCATTTGAACCACAACCACCCCAGCCACTTTGGGTGATTACACTGTTGGGATAAAATCTCACGTCCCAGTGTCTAGTCAGTCGCAGGGTGGGAAAAGCGAGTGAAGGAGATAGGAGCATTTATGTGATTAATATACAGAAGCTATTAGTCGTGGCCCTACGGGACTCCAGCACCATTCCAAGGTGGCGTTCTCTCCGCTTAATTTTACCTTCCACTTGTTTCACCACTTTCCCATGTTTTCTTAACTACTTTTATTCTTTTTTATGATGATAACTTAGGGAAGCCAGGAAAAATGTAACTCTGGATGGCCGGGTAGGGATGTGAACTGAGAGAACGAAACTCTTGAAAATAATCTTTAGTTGGTAAGAGGACAAAGTGTGATGTCACCCATTTGTTACAACAAGTCCCCGCATTACATTTCAAATCTCTCCATAGCGTCTTATGAAGTCAAGCCCTGTGGCGCTAATAATGGTGAATTGTCTGTGAATGCGACGGTAAGGTCAGTGAACCCGTGTCTAGAGAAATAGGAAGTCTCTGTTATGAACGAAGGTAGCATATTTCTACAGTTCACACGCAGTTACCATTCCCTTCAACATCATCTATGGCAGGCTTAGATGTCCCAGCCTCTCTGCCTCGTGATGACTGGGTGGTGTGTGATGTCCTTAGGTTAGTTAGGTTTAAGTAGTTCTAAGTTCTAGGGGACTGATGACCATAGATGTTAAGTCCCATAGTGCTCAGAGCCATTTGAACCATGTCCCAGCCGGAAAGGTCTTACAACTTAACTGGTTTGGTTTAGTCTTCCCAAAGAAGGCCCTATGCGGCACGTTGTTCTTTGGAAAGGTAATGTCGTTCGGACGATCGATAGCGCAGCTAACCTCAACCGAACAGCTAACTAGCCCATGTGTCCGACGCTACACTGCGCTAGCTTCACCGCTATTGAGACGGCGACGTAAATTAATATCTCTTCTTCGTCTTAATGCAGTTCGGTATTGGGGCAGTGGACACCTGCCGGCGACAGATCGCGGCTGACAAATTGCGAAAGAAAGAACTGTCCCGCGTGCGCCGCGCCGGCCCGGGCTACCGGCTGGCTGGCAGCCAGTTGGCGCGCCCCTGCGCCCGAACAGCCAATCGCAGGCAAATTTTTTTGAAAAATTCATCGCTACGGCCCCGGAGCTGCCAATTAATTACATTCGATTCGGGCGCCCAGGTCCTCGTTAATAAAAGAGCACCGTGATTGGTGTCGGGCGCCGCCGACATGGCCGCCTCCATCGCAGAGCCGGAGATCCCAAATCCATTACGGCGCCGCAGCGCACGACGCCGCCCGAATACGGCGTCCGCCGTTCGCTGCTGCGTGTCAGACAGTCGTCGTTTCAAGCAGTTGCCAACAGAGGCACGTTCTCTTCAGCCCCGTCTCCCTGTCATCGTCACTGTCTACTGTTACATCAGTAATTTGTGACAGTTACAAATTCATGATTCATAAAGTTGCTGCACCACTTACGTTCCTTATTCCAATTTTCTTGCGCTGTGGGAGTTTCCACAACTATTTTAATGAGATGTGTGCTTCTCTGTTGTTCTGTCTGTCTCTCTCTCTCTCTCTCTCTCTCTCTCTCTCTCTCTCTCTCACCCTCTCTTTACCTGTGGTCATCTTTTCATCTTGACAAGTTACCGTGTCTCCTCCATCTCGCAGAAATTCACTTCCACGCAACACATCATTCACAGTGTTTGTTTGCGTACTACTGTAACATAGAAACAAACCAGTACATACTGCAGGGAAAGGCAGACGAAACAAGGCATGTACGGATGTCATATTTAAAAAAAGAAGATGTCAGCTCTAACAGCAGTAGAAAATGGGGTTAAATTCTTGGCACTCATTAAGATACACTTGAAAAATAAACCGCAACTGATTAAATTTATTATTTAAATCATTAAGGAAACAGCTGTTCGTTTTCCAAAAATATCAATTCTCATTTATGAAACTAAATCATAATTTAGTGTATCTCCGAGGAGTGGGAAGGATTTGTGTGACTTTTGTATATATGTATATAAACATATCAAAAAAAGTTTTGCATCTCCTCGATTCCGAAAGTTCCAGAACCAGTACAGGAAACTGGAATAGAGATCAACATAAACATTATTTCCGCCCTTTGTATTGCTCATGAAAACCACACATTGCACTTTGTACCACCATACAGCGAGACATTCAGTCCTGGTGGTCCAGATTTCTGTACATACCGGAACCTCCAATACCCAGTAGCACGTCCTCTTGCTTTGATGCATGCCTGTATTCGTCGTGGCATACTATTCACAAGTTCATCAAGGCACTGTTGGTCCACATTGTCCCACTCGCCAACGGCGATTCGGCATAGATCCCTCCATAAACAGCCCTTTTCAATCTATCCCAGGCTTGTTCGATAGGGTCTGGAGAACATGCTGGCCTCTCCAGTCGAGCGATGTCGTTATCCTGAAGGAAGGCATTCACAAGATGTGCACGGTGGGGGCGCGAATTGTCGCTCATGTAGACCAATGCCTCGCAATTATGCTGCCAATATGGTTGTACTATCGGTCGGAGGCTGGCATTCATGTATCGTACAGCCGTTATGGCGCCTTCCATGACCACCTGCGGCGTTCGTCGGCCCCACATAATGCCGCCCCAAAACAGCAGGGAATCTCCACCTTGCTGCACTCGCTGTTCAGTGTGTCTAAGGCGTTCAGCTTGGCCGGGTTGCCTCCAGACATGTCTCCGTCGATTGTCTGGTTGAAGGCATATGCGACACTCATCGGTGAAGAGAACGTCATGCCAATCCTCAGCGGTCCATCCGGCATGTTGTTGGGCCCATCTTACAGCGCTGGATGGTGTCGTGTTTGCAAAAATGGATCTCGCCATGGACGTCGGAAGTGGCACATCGTGTACCTTATTGCGCACAGTTTAAGTCGTAACAGGACGTCCTGTGATTGCACTAAAAGATTCAACATGGTGGCGTTGCTGTCAGTGTCCCTCCAAACCACAGTCCGTAAGTAGCGGTCATCCACTGCAGTAGTAGCCATTGAGCGGCCTGAGCGAGGCATGTCATCGACGGTTCCTGTCTCTCTGTATCTCCTCCATGTCCGAACAACACAGATTCGGTTCACTACGAGACGTCTCG
This sequence comes from Schistocerca piceifrons, assembly GCF_021461385.2. NCBI lineage: Eukaryota > Metazoa > Arthropoda > Insecta > Orthoptera > Acrididae > Schistocerca > Schistocerca piceifrons. The sequence goes on along the minus strand of NC_060138.1, from coordinate 158,844,608 downwards.
ACACTTCCCTTGTTGAGAGCCCTTCCTGGCACAAAGTAACAATGCGGACGCGGTCGAACAGTGGTATTGATCATCTAGGCATGGTTGAAGCACAGGCAACTCAAGCTGTGTACCTCTTTCCTAGCGGAATAGGTGGTGCTCATGCATGGTTGTTTACATCATTAGGCGGGCTTAGTGACTTCTCTGAACAGTCAAAGGGACTATGGCTGTGATACAATATGCACTGTCAACGGCTGTCTTCAGAAGTTCTGGGAACTGGGGTGATGCAAAACTTTTTTTGGTGTGAGTATGTATATATCAGGACGGCACATAACTTATGAAGACCTGATTGTTTAGTTCGCAACCACTTCAGAGTTTGTTAGTTAAAGACTCAGAGCATTACCACTGTTACTCGTTGTCCACAGCATAATGTTAATATAGGCGACCTCCTTGGTCCATTTTCAGAGGAACAGGCTAAGCGGTGACGTCCAGTTTCTGTCACCTTTGTCAGGTGAATAACCCTCTACGGTATCTCTGACAGCGATGCTACTGACGGGGTCGCGCGAAAATGAGTGTGGCGGACAGTAAGTACACTACTGTCAACTTGCCAGTTTCCCAGTTCAAGGGCAAATTTGTCATACATTTGAACTATACGCTACAGAGCTTTGAGAAAACATTATTTTCCTACATATCCCAGCTAAAATATTGTAAACTTAATAGCTAGTTCATTGGCAGTGGTCATTAAAGGTAAGCGCGTAAAACTTACGTTACAGTATGTTGCATTCCCGAATCTCTTATGTGGACACAAAGTTGCTTTAACTGCGAAATGCAACTTTACAAAATTAATGGAAAACGTTCGACTAGCTCTTGAACGCAGCGTTGTCAGAATGAATCATATTTCCCTCTTTATTTAAACGGTTCTGTTAGTGATTAATAATAGTGAACAAAAAAATCAGTCGAAGTAAAGAAATACGTTGCTTCACATTTTCTTTTGCAAGACATTAGGTAATTTTCTTGTGTACAGCGTACAGATGTAGATGATGGGATATTACCTGATTTAATGAAGAGAGCTAATTACGTCATGTGCCCGGACGATTGGGTTACTACATACCAATAAATGCAATCAAATTAAAAAATGTCACACGCCTTTAACCTTAGATAGGAACTTATTAAGATACAGACTATCAGCGCTACTGCATTAAAACATTATATGCAAGTAATGTGCATGTACAGAGAATCCTATCGAATGACTGAATCTCTGAGTTTGCATCAAGCACTATCCTTACAGCAGAAGACACGACGTTAGGTGTCTCAGAAACCACATAAAAATCGGTGCCCTTCAGTTGTCAACGAAGACGCGAGCTACGAAATAAATGTCATGATAATCACGATACGTATCACATGCCTTGAGAGCGACTATTTTGATCTGAAAGAAGCCAACATCGTTAGTCTCTCATTTACGTGAAGCGTGGTGAAACACAGTTTAATACGCGTAACAGTGTTCTTGTGTTGCATCCTGTCGCAGTAGCAACATTATTTTCAAGCATGTGCTCATGATCTGGATATATATATTACAAAGGAAAACGTACAACTTCCAACATTACTAAAAGTTGTGACTGTCCTGAAATTGTGGCTTCCCTACAGCAATTCGGCTGAGTGTTTCTTCAATGAAGACTCTTTCGCCTACTATTCCCCATCCTGCTGCTTCAGCTCCAGCCATTTAACAATGACGGGGCAGTAGCTTAGTCCCTTCTTATCACTATTATGAAGTTATTGCGTAGACTAAGCCATGAAGTAGTATGTGTGTACCAACAACAATTCAAGTTTCTACCAAAACCAGGCAGCCGAAAAAACTTCTCTACGGAAACGACACAGGCAGTTAGGACACGAACTGCTCTGAAAATCTTCCTGATTTATTTCATGGTCAGCGTTACGAGTATACTGTCTGTTAATCTCTTCACACTGTACACTATGTACACAGAGTAAACACTGTTCTATAGTGGACTATCTGCATATGTCTTTGGAGCTACTATATTGATCCGAAAGAACCCAAAATTTTTAGTCTCTCATTTACGTTAAACAAAGTGTAATGGTAACACACGTTTTGTACCCTAGGCTCTTCCCGGAAGGAATTCACATATCAACAGCGAGGCCTGCATTTGGGCTCTTGCTCAACATAACTTCCTTGAACATTACTGTCTGGCTTTATTTCACTTGCCCCTTACGACGAACACAAGTTTCTTAATCACAGAACAACAAACACGGGAATCTAGGACACACTGCTATACCATGACACAAATACCACTGTGCCAACCGTCTACGCAGAGGAAAAACGCGAAAAGCATTTTCTTTTTTTTATCTCCCTCGATGTTCCGCAATTTTAATAATTGGTCTGCGGTGAAACGGTGAATGGATGGGGCAAACAGGCCGGGTGGTGGCGCGCGATTCATTGGTTTAATATTGTGGCCGCGCGGAAACACCGAACAATTACATCGGCCGCCGCTGCTGCCACAGGGCGACCCGCAAGTCGCGTCTCCAACCGCCGCGTGAAATTTCTGGCCCGCTGAAATTCTCCCGACAGACCTGGTACCATTCAGCCGAAATACCACGATAGCCCACGTCTGCGCTGTGACCCTAGAAAAATGATATCGTAAATAGGAAAATCTGAAGACTGTCGTAAGAACTGCTGTATTTAAATTATTAGCAGCAACAATTCCAGCTCCTAGGATTGATTGATATCTTCATATTTTCGAAAACATTATCCTGTCGTTAATAGCATAACGGGTGCCAAAAAAGAGATGAGTGGTATTTTTGATAATTATTCTATTTGTGTTGTCGTCTAGGGATCTAGCTGCAAAAATTGTTCAAATGGCTCTGAGCACTATGGGATTTAACTTCTGAGGTCATCAGTCCCCTAGAACTTAGAACTACTTAAACCTAACTAACCTAAGGACATCACACACGTCCATGCCCGAGGCAGCATTCGAACTTGCGACCGTAGCGGTCGCGCGGTTCCAGACTGTAGCGCCTAGAACCTCTCGTACACCCCGGCCGGCATCAAGCTGCAAGATCAGTACGGATAGGTGAGATAGGCCCAGTAACCAAAGCACGGGAAATACTAAGGTGTGCTAAAGCCTCCTCCTTCACGTCACTGCGGACGTCAAATCAGCTGCCAGTGGCGTCACCACATAAATACTCCATTCGAGTAACTCAGGGCTCTTATTCGACTAGCTAATAAATGAATGTACAAAAAGATTCGCGTAGCACTGCTTGCGCTCGTAAGAATAGCCTACATCATGATTCACTTTTTCTGTTAACTCCTGTTTGTTATAGAGTGTAGATAGAGCATGACAGAAGCTGAAGAAATAAATTAAAATTTGGTCACGGCCGGGACTTGAACCGGGTCTCTTGCTTACTAAGCGGGTGTTATAGCTGCATGAAAATACTTTAATACGTGGCATCGAGTGATGATGAAGGTACAGCGGCGTGATATTTTTGTTAAAATTTTATAACTGATGTAACTTGTATGTTTCACTGAGATCAAAACAGTTAAAAATTTAACATGTTAAAATATATCGCTTATATTAACATATTGCGTGGGATACTGACTACAGTTAATCTTAACTTCCGGATAATGACACTTCTGTGTTTTCACTCTGACAATACACGTTTTACATTAGCTATCGTAGGGTTACAGCAAGCATAGCCGCGCGGGATTAGCCGAGCGGTCTAACTCGCTGCAGTCGTGGACTGTGCGGCTGGTCGCGGCGGAGGTTCGAGTCCTCCCTCGCGCATGGGTGTGTGTGTTTGTTTGTCCTTATGATGATTTAGGTTAATTAGTGCGTAAGCTTAGGGACTGATGATCTTAGCAGTTAAGTCCCATAAGATTTCACACACATTTGAACATTTGAATAGCAAGCATATTTTTCAGAGTCGTGAAAACATTTATTTCGTTTCCTCCTCTTATGAAACGCACCTCATCGAATACGACTTCAATCGGGAAAATATGGGTAAAACATCATACATATAATTTTAAGTCATCTAAAAACATTCACGAGTAAAATTTTAGCAAGTGTTTTATAGTTCTGTATCAAAGGGAATCTACGTTGCTAATAACACAATGACAAAAACATGCATAGTTACACAGAATTTTCAGGAGTCGTAGTTAGCGTCTGGAAGGACCGTTTCAATTTATTCGCGCGATCTGTGTTGTGTACTACTTCATGAAGTCCTTGTCGGAAGAATTGTAGATTTTCTAAATTAATAACAAACCGATAAAGACGTTAGCCTTTCCGTTTTACTTTGCATTAAGGAAAGTATTTTACTTCGACAAAGTATTTTTGCCTTCTTCATCACATCTTAGCCACAATTATGACATGCTGTTCTTAGTTTTCCAAGATTTGTTTAACGAATATTTACCTTCACTTTTAATTCTATTGGTGCAAAGAAAAAATGGATTTATTGTGAGTAAACAGTAATGTGAAAAATAGTTATTAAACTGAACTGACATCAAATTATACTTTTAAAAAGAAAACAGAACGCATTCCATTCAATATCTCATAAAGGGTCAAATGTTCTTGTCTAGGGAACTTATCTACCTGTCGAAGATATGGTTCACTGAAAGTTACGATAATTTATAACAACATTTTATGTCCCTTAGTTCTGAAATATTAATTTTAATTTCCAGTTTGAACATATAAAGAAACTTCTACGTCTTCTTTTGCTTCTTCCTTTCTCCTGCAGCTTTCGCAGGGTCGGCAGGGTTACAATCGGATTTGGAATGGTTAATTTGAAGGGGTGACCGGAAGCCCTTCTTGCCGACACCCCGTACCCCCGGGATGGAATCAGTGTACCCCAGCTGTCTGCATCTAATGTAAAAAAAAAAATGGTTCAAATGTCTCTGAGCACTATGGGACTTAACTTCTGAGGTCATCAGTCCCCTAGAACTAGAACTACTTAAACCTAACTAACCTAAGGACATCACACACACCCATGCCCGAAACAGGATTCGAACCTGCGACCGTAGCGGTCGCGTGGTTCCAGACTGTAGCGTCTAGAACCGCTCGGCCACTCCGGCCGGCCATCTAATGTGAAGCATGAAATAGCGCGAATGTGTTTCAAATGTCTGTGAGTCGTGTAACCGAGGTGAGACTTGTGGACCAGCCCAGTATTCACCTATTGGGATGTGGAAAACCACCTAAAATCCACATCCAGGATGGCAGGCATACCAGCCCTTGTCGTCAATCCGCCGGGTGGATTCAATCAGTGGCCGGCGCGCCTATCCGAGTCCAGGAAGCCATGCATTAGTGCTCTCGGCTAACCTGGCGGGTTGAACATATAAAGAAACACTAAAACAAAAATTACTTTCGATAATTTTTTCATAATGCGGGGCCAAAGTCATAACGTATTTTCCTTAAAGTCAGTACCGCCATTAGACTGTTGTTTATTTACAGTGTTAAAACACTTAATAATGGCAGTTTGAATCCGAAATCATGATTGTGTAAGTGTAAATGTAACACTGTAAATAAACAACAGTCAAACGGCAGTACTGACTTCAAAGAAAAAATCACTTTTCACATCAATATCTCTCTCACGTATTTACATTGAGTTCTGCGGCGCCGCATAAGTGATTAGACAATACCTCTATGAGGCCGACTATCTCACAGAATATCCGTTTTCATATCAAGTGCACTCTATCTCTCTCTCTAAAACACACACACACACACACACACACACAGTCACAAAGTGAGGGACTAAACGCACTGAGCAGCACTTATGCTGATACTCACAGTTAAATATCAGGGGCATGCACAAGGCGCAGTCGATGGGAACCACAGACCCCGGCGGCTTCCTGCGCCAGCAAGAGCGAGCGATCCCCAGTGGACCAGGTAGCGGGGGGAGGGGGGGGGGAGGGGGAGGGGGCGGCAGTGGGGCTGCCTGCGAGGTGCCGGCAGAGGAACGGGAAAAAGGCGGCGATTTGCATTGGAAATCGCCGCAGCTAATTTCAAGGACGTCTCCAGCGTCTGCATAACGGTTATTTGCGCAAAACGTATCTCTTAAAAAGGCTAATGGCTTAATTAAGTTTAATTATTTTCAAACTGTGACTGAAATGACGCTACAGTCTATTAGTGAGTGACATTATGCAGATTTTTTTCCGTTTGGCCCGACTCATGTATCAGCTAGGGTTTATGCGCCGTTAAATGAAGAAAGTCGAAATGGAAACAAAGTGCTCATTCTGCAGCAAGTACAAGCCCCTTAAGCAGTTGGACAAGATCTTTAATTCAAGGAGTGACAACTTCTTCAGCCTCTTCCCTTCGGCTTATTTTATTACAAAGAGTTTATGTTTAAAAGAAGCCTTCCTCATACCATTTTCTGTTTTCTTTCCGTAAGTGACACACTATTTGGTCAAAAGTATCCGGACACCTTCAAAAACATACTTTTTCACAGTAGGTGCATTGCGCTGCCTCCTACTGCCAGGTGCTCCATATCAGCGACCTCAGTTGTCATTAGACATCGTGAGAGAGCAGAATGTGGTGCTCCCTAGGTCCACCGTTTACGATGCGATAGTGAAGTGGATAGGTGTAGGTACACGTACAGCACAAAAGCGTACAGGCCGACCTCGTCTGTTGACTGACAGAGACCGCCGACATTTGAACAATGTCGTAATGTGTAATGGGCAGACATCTTAGGCGGGGTGAGAGAACTTGGATTTCATGGTCGAGCGGCTGCTCATAAGCCACACATCACGCCGGTAAATGCCAAACGACGCCTCGTTTGGTGTAAGGACTGCAAACATTGGACAGCTGAAAAGTGAAAAAATGTTGTATGGAGTGACGAATCACGGTACACAATGTGGCGATCCGATGGCAGGGTGTGGGTATCGCGAATCCCCAGTGAACGTGATCTACAGGCATGTGTAGTACCAACAATAAAAAACGGAGGCGATGGTGTTATGGTGTGGTTATGTTTTTCATTGAGAGGGCTTGCACCCCTTGTTGTTTTGCATAGTACTATCACAGAATAAGCCTACATTGATTTTTTGAGCACCTTCTTGCTTCCCACTGTTGAAAAGCAATTCGGGGATGGTAATTGCATCTTTCAGCACGATCGAGCTCCTGTTCATAATGCACGGCCTGTGGCGGAGTGGTTACACGACAATAACATCCCTGTTATTGACTGGCCTGTACAAAGTCCTGTCTTGAATCCTGTAGAACACCTTTGGGATGTTTTGGAATGCCGACTTCGTGCCAGGCCTCACCGACTGAATCGACGCCTCTCCTCAGTGCAGCACTCCGTGAAGAATGGGCTGCCATTCCCCAAGAAACCTTCCAGCACCTGACTGAACGTATGCCAGCGGGAATGGAAGCTGTCATCAAGGCTAAGGGTGGGCCAACACCACACTGAATTTCAGCATTACCGATGGAGGGTGTCACGAACTTGTAAGCCATTTTCAGCCGCGTGTACGGATACTTTTGTTCACACAGTGTATATCTCATTTTTCAGACTATAAAACATGCCGTAATTGTGTATAAATTATACAGGTGAAATATAGCTTGCTACTGATTAACTTGTCTCTCTACCGTACGTCATTGCTGTTTAATCCATTGAACGACTAATTACTGAATACAGCCAAATATATCTATAAAAGAATCCGCTTCGATAGTTGCATACTTCAAATGCGTAAGCATATTGCGCAGAGGTAACATGTAATAATTGGGAAAGCAATAAACGCAAATAATTTTTCAGTATTGTTTACCGTCATGCTTACTTCACTAGATGGAATATCTAATACACATGAATTAAAATTTAATATTGGTGCCGAAAATATTGTCGGTGTCACTCTAAACATTTGTCGTCAACGAAGAAATACACGCGTCTACTGCTTTCAGAAGTCCATCACTGCACATGCACATATTGAACAAAGGCCTACAGCTTAATGTTGTCTAAAATTTAAAAACCATGTATTACAACATCCAATAGACCTAGCTTTTCACTTATAAAAACAGTGTTTCATTCTTAAATAATTGTTATTTACTCGCAGAGAGTCTCCTTGGTGTTATTCCTAGTTAAATTTGGTCCTTCCGTAAACATTTATAGTACCAATTAAAAGTGAATCGTATGTCACATTCAGTTGATCTTTCTAAACCTGATAGGGTCATTTTTTATTAATAAGATTGTAGCATCCAGGAAGTACCGTTACTAAATAAGAGTAATATTATCATAATAAAATTTGTAAAAATGATACTTGCCGTTGTCGTAAGGTTACATCTAAACCAAATGCAAATCAATATCACTCGTATATTCAGGAGAAGGACGTAGCTCAGAATCTTGCGAGGGACGGCAGCGAACCATCAGTTCCTTAATATGGACTTTTATTATCTTTTTCATTTATTTGTTCCGAATATTTGGATTCACCATAATATGGCTGTTCTTGGTTAATTTCAGTACCACCCGAATGGATGACAGTTGGAGGGTTTGCTACGTCTTACGACACAAGAATGTTGCGCTATATTTCCGGTAGAATAGTTGGCACAAGCACTCGTACTGTGGTACTGGAATTGAATTCGTGCAACACTGCAAAACACTCATGAAGCAGCCGTAATGTCTGTTAACAATGCAGATACCGATGTCAGAGAATAATTTAATTTATACAATTATTACTAGGAACAATCGAGTGGGGCTATAAATTAAGTCAAGCAGCTCGTATCTGAATTGTTTCACTTGACGCGGGATGCAGTCATGGTTTTCAGGTATTTCACTAAAACAGAATTAATTACAACTACTGTTCAGGTTATTGTTGTCGTGATTTGCATGTGATTCGATCGGATGTGTGACACAAGCACTCTAAAATGATCAGAAAAATTTCCTCAGGCGTGATTTTAGCAAGAATCGGTTACTGTTTAGGCTTTAGTCGAAAATGATAGAGCAGTGCTTGTTGAATGATTTACAACGAAAGAAGCAGGTCGATTTTTAATTCCAAGTACATTTGTTACGTCTTTCAAACTTCTAGGTGACTGATCTTGTTAAGAAATAAATAGCCACTTACAAAGAACAAGCTGATTCCACATAAGGTACTTCAGCAGTTGAGAACGAGACTTATCTTCGAGGTGCAAGATTCACTACCCGGAGCAGTCTATAGGCGCAGGTCTACTGAAATCTTTCTTAACATTGCAGTCGAATACTATTTACAGTACTCATTTAGGCTGCCTCACGTTTCTTCGCTACGGAAGTAGAACAACTGGTAGTTCTTACACGTACCTGCACATTATTGATTTTTTTCCCATAAAGTGTGAAGAAACACCGTAGCTGTGTCATATAATACTGTGCAACAGATGCCTGGATTCTGTTACTATTGACTAGCTATTGAACTACTCATCAGATGATATGCAGGAAAGATTCACGCTTCAAAATAAGGGCAATAAAGTGATGGTAATTTCCTACGAGTTCTACAGTACTTGAATCTTACATTTGGTTATGGCAGCAAGCAAACATCTGAGATGGCTACGTAAAAGTGAGGAAAATTAGTAACTTATGTAACGTAACGTCGATATCAGTATTGATCTTGTAGAGTCATTAAGGGCACAGCGAAGGCAATAGGGATATGAGATTTATTATTTATTTCTAAACAGAGTGCAGATTTAATCATAACCTTGCATTTTTAATGTTTTGATGCAAATGACCAACTGACACATTTTGCTGCTGTCTAATAGCATTCGTGTTTTCTTGGCAGAAATGGTAATGCGACTTGCAAATGTAGGTATGGAAATCACTTACGCTAGTTTAACTCTCTATTACTTATTTGTGAAACGTTATAGGTATCGATCTGACTATTTTGTACGAGAGCTCACAAACAAGAATTTTTTGAGTGACACTACGCAGATATCACTATTTTAGTAGTACAGTATATATATAGTACTGCGTGAGGTCAATAACAAAAGAGACTCAAAGCTAGTTACGAACGCAGGAAACGCCATACAAAAATACTGTAGACTAACAAGCTTGTAAATGATCAGAAGTTACTTCAAGTATGAACTTGTTGAACGACTACTACTTATAGTCGTTCAATAGCAAATTAAGTTGCTCGCGGCTTGCTGTATGCACCTATTATAAACGTTACGAGAGATTCTTATTGTAACGTAAGTCGGAACACGATATTTTTACAGTGTGATTCAGTTAATTGTTATCCATTCTCAACAATGATTATCATATTACTTGTGCACAATATTTATCTTCGTTACATGGCATTTAAACGAACCATGGCGATGACGACAGATAAACCTATTATATACTGAGTGTCCCACATAACTGAAGCATATCTCCAGTGGTACACAATTTTTTTTCTGTCAAGTTCATAAAACTTATATTTTGTACACATTTGCGAACAGCGGCAAAATGTATACATAATAATAATCTACCTGTTGTTATAATGCTACATTGTTTTGTGTGTGTTTGTGTGTGTGTGTGTGTGTGTGTGTGTGTCGGCGCGTGCACGCGCATAAGCAGGTTTAATAATTTACTTGTCACTTGATTACAGAAATGTGTACAAAGTATGAGCTATAAAATATGGCGTAAAGAATTTGAACCACTGGAAGTATTTGCAGTAACATATATTTTATTCTTCCAGACAAAAAAAAAAAGATATCCACAATGCTTTAAGTCTTACTTTGAAGTAGTGGTTTGTTTTGATGTATGGTTTTTGCCCTTTACAATATCAGTTTCTGTATTTTCTATGTGTTCTTTTCACTTCTTAGATTCTGGTTGGTATCTTTGTTCATCCAATATTTATAAAGAGTGATGATTTATACTGTATGTGACGTATAACGACAGAGAAAGGAGCCTGTGATCACTAGCAGTGTTTGTTTCTCATTTACATTCAATCGTTAGGTAAGGACCTCCATGTAGCCATGTTCTGAAATTGTATTTTGTTTTTCTCTACTAGACAGTGCTCCAAAGTCGCTCCAAAGTCGTAACACAAATCATACATGCCATGTTAACACACATAACTCCACTTGATGTTTTAGGTTTAAATCTCCCAGACAGGTTGTGTAAATAAAAAAGCAGTGACTGTAAGCAGTAAACTTGTTGTATTTGATTTGATAGCAGTAATAGTCACGGTAAAGCGTACATAAAATATTCGCGTTTGACTGCCATATTTAAAAAAGGTATCGTCACTTCCGTGATTTGATGAGATGCCATCATTTGTGCTAATCATTGTCCTATTACGTCAATTTTACCATAGTTCTTGCAAGGGCCATTTACACTCATTCCGTCTCTCTGCACAATTAGCATTGTCACAATGAGAATTGTAATCATACGCAGCAACTACGAAACATACTAGGTCCCGATGTTGATGACTTAAAGTCTGTTGTCTTGTGTTTAAGAAGTTAAAAAGGCCAATAAACCTGTTTCGCGTAATAATTGCCGGCCGGTGTGCCCGAGCGCCTCTAGGCGCTTCAGTCTGGAACCGCGCGACCGCTACGGGCGTAGGTTCGAATCCTGCCTCGGGCATGGAAGCGTGTGATGTCCTTAGGTCAGTTAGGTTTAAGTAGTTCGAAGTTCTAGGGGAGTGACGACCTCAGATGTTAAGTCCCGTAGTGCTCAGAGCCATTTGAACCATTTTTTTTCTTAATTAGTTATATTCAATACGTAATGGATGCTCTTGGCGTCGGGTAAGATCAGAACGTGCGGACAACCTTAGAGTAGCAGCTTCTCGTACATGATGACTCGCCACATATTGCTTTTACTTGTTCTGACATTACACAAGATTGAACATAGTGCCAGCAATAGTTACAACTGTGCTGAATTGGCGTAAAACATTGAGTTAAAATAGCAGAATGAGTTTAGGCTTGAGAACAGCACAATATACCACGGAGATAAGATTATGCACATTTGTATTCTCCTCGCATGTCCTGTGCAGGCTTGGGCCAAGCAGAATGCATGTGATATCGAAATTGACTCATCAGTTGAAACAGGTTTAGCCAATGCAAGATTTATATGAACATTTGACTACCGGGAAGTTTTTGAAACAAAGAGGCATCCGGTTTCCTACTCCACCCGTTTCCAGCTCAACAAGCGATCATTTAGCATGTCATCAGCAACACATTAAGCTCTGCAGTGCTTTCCTCGTGCATTGCGCTCTGAGCAACGTCGAAACCGCACTAAAGGGGCTTCGACTTGTGGAGCCTCTGACTGACGCTCTCGCAGCAGGAGGAAATCAACGCGGCTGCAGTCAGAGCCGGTGAATCAGAAGAGGCGAAGAAAGACGCCGGCCGGTGTGAGCGCGAGTCTCGGCGGCGGCGGCGGCGGCGGCGGCGGCGGGCGGTGGAATTATTGAGCAGTGCGGTCGGCCCTGGGCTGATTGCCGGCCGGCCGGGCGCCACGTGTCGCTTCCCACAGCCCGCGCCGCGGCCACGGCTGTAGCGTGAGCAGCCGGCCACGCCCCCGGGACCCGCCGGCCGACACCGATGAATTTTGCAGCCCGCCGTCCGCTGCCCGCTCACACGTCACCTTGCGCGCTGCTCATGTCTCACAACTCCACCTTCGCAGTACAGACTTCTGGCTTGCCGCCGATGTTACTCAGTTCTCCTGGCTTGTCGTGCAAGCTTTAAGGCGCGGTTCGCACTGAGACGATTAGATATGCGACGACACACGTTCCAATAAAGACCGCGCGACGCGTCGATGTCGGCGTGAAAGTGGTCTTCCCACTGGGATAATACGGTATGTCATACGACGCGCAATGACGCCATATGACAAGCAATGTAAATGTCTAGAATGAAATCTAGAATTCTAGAAACATCCCCCAGGCTGTGGCTAAGCCATGTCTCCGCAATATCCTTTCTTTCGGGAGTGCCAGTTCTGCAAGGTTCGCAGGAGAGCTTCTATAAAGTTTGGAAGGTAGGAGACGAGGTACGGGCAGAAGTAAAGCTGTGAGGACGGGGCGTGAGTCGTGCTTGGGTAGCTCAGTCGGTAGAGCACTTGCCCGCGAAAGGCAAAGGTCTCGAGTTCGAGTCTCGGTCCGGCACACAGTTTTAATCTGCCAGGAAGTTTCAATGTAAATGTCGTGTGACTAGGGCCTCCCGTAGGGTAGACCGTTCGCCGGGTGCAAGTCTTTCGATTTGACGCCACTTCGATGGGGATGAAATTATCATGATTAGTCCCTGAGCGGTGAAAATCTCCGACCCAGCCGGGAATCGAACCCGGGCTCTTCGGATTGACATTCTGTCGCGCTGACCACCCAGCTAGAGGCGGCGGAGATGACAAGCAATAAGACGGCACGAAACACGTTTCCGTTGCAGTTTCAGTTGCAATCAAGAGCTGCTCTGACAGCTGGCTTAACATTATTTAAATCTCAAGAAACTGAAAAGAAAAAGAAGCTCTCGCTGCACTCTACTGTGCTACAATTTCCACAAATTCTACAGAATAACTGCAGACAGTTCCAAATTTTTAGAGCATCTAGTACCAGCTACTCTGGCAAAGCAGAACATAGATTTTCTAACTGTTATCTCTCCTGCGGAGAATTTACTCATTACAGAAAGTAAGTCGGAAGTTGGTGGAATTGTATGTGTCGCGTTAAAAATATCACCTTGAGAAGTTCTTTTTTTTTTGTGGGACCACGTTGTATGGTACGTTATTCACTATCGTACATAAATGAATAGTACTTACTTATTGATAAAGCTACAATAGTATTTCTGCAATGGTTCAGTTTCGCCGAATAGCATATGATTCAGTCTGAGAAGTATTCAGAACAAACGTTGCTGGGTTTGAAGTGAGATCAGTTACCATAGATGGAGTAGCAGTGCCTGGTGAACTCTGCACATGGATACACAATTGTTTCGAAGGAATGGAAGCTCAAGGTAGTAAGGAAAAATTCGGATGTGTCCCCCTTGGCTTCGTCCAGTTGCTTTTTCAGAAGTAACAGGAATTTAGCTTTCGGTTCTCTTTCAGTTCCTTGAAATCAGTGAATATGCATTAAAAATATCTATTGAACATGGCTGCTGGTGTCTTTTCATTTCAGCCAGATTTTTTTTTACATTTTTAGCTTCGGCATTTATCGGCAGCAAACCAAAAAGAGAAACACGAGGCAGCTCCACACTCCACAGACGGAGGAATAGCCTCGGTGCAGTGTGCGGTCGCCAACATCGCCACGGACAAGCTCCAATACTTCTCACATATTTTCTCGATCATGCTAAGAGACATCGCTCTCCTTAAACCACTAAAGACAATATCGTTATATTTGTTATATTTCGTATGCAGCAATATACGACCTAAATATACCAAACTGGCCAGCGACTACATTTTTCACTGCAACCTTTTCAAATTATGCGCAGTTTTTTACTTTACTTCAAAGTATCACAGAAATTATGGGCAAATACGAAAAGAAAACCAGTATCAACCTTAGATGGCGGACTAATAAATACAGAAAAATCATTTTTTTGTTTTAATAGTTTCCCAAAAATCGAATGGGAAAACTATATAGTGGAGAACATGTAAGACTCCAAAAACATTGGCTTTCGGACGGATTTAGCTCGGCTTCGTCTCCATAACACACTTGCTTTAGCTACAACCTGAAATTTCCTCCCACAAGTATCGTACAAGTTGCGAGGAGCGATCAGCAATCCGTACTGCGTCACGCGATATGATAGAGATAAGTATCGATGTCATGCTGCTGACATCCCGGATTGAATCAGTTAAGTCCCTTCCACTACGTTTCTATGCACTTCGCCAATCCAGGTTACTTCTGCGTCATAACGCGAATCGCATCATGTATTGTGTCGGGTATTGTACCGCCTCACTGTGAACTGTGCCTCAGACTCATCCCTAAAGCACGACTCACTATCTACCCTGATGGCAAACAGTAAAATGCAATGAAGTACCACTGAGGGTGTGCTCGGTTTATGACTGAAAATACTTTGGAAAAGGCAGTTGAAAAAATTCAATTATTTTGCAAATTTACTACTGACTTATGTTAGCATTTCTTTCCCTGGAGATTAATAGGATTTGAAATATATCTTCCCCTCTAATATATTCTTCCTTAGCTTTTCTGGTGACTTCGACAGTGATTATCAGGCGTGAACGTGCTTGGTATTATTGGGCATTGTGGAGGCACCATAACAACGGATTACTGAAGAGAACTGGTAAGCTGTCATAGTAAAAAGCACAGATTGATACAGGGAAACGCGTAATTTCATTTCACATGCCATGAAACGTCGTTGTACTTGAAGCTGGGTCACTTGCAGAGCGAGGTCAGTGATTCACCAGTAGAGGCCAAGCGATCGTTTCTTCGTCGCCTGAGTCCGTCTGTGAGAGTCACTTAGTCGGGCCCAGCTTATGATGATGCGGAGATTTCATCCCTCAAGTGGTAGCTCCATAATGGTTCAACCTCCACCCTGCCTGTAACTCGCACTCACTATCCACTACTGCCCCAGGAAATGTAGCATGGCATTGTTCTTGTCTTATTGCTTCCAAAGCAAATTGTCAAATCGCAGTGGAGCAAAATCCCTTTTGCAGTTCACTAGATTTGGTGTGACGCTAATTTCAATTGCCTCCTTATCAATACTGTCCTAGAAACTACTCGCTGAACAGATGACAGACTTTTTTTTCTACTTCTTTTACTTGGCGTTTAGTACATCTGGTACGGAATCCCTTTTTCTATATTTTCCAAAACTATTTAATTACTTAACTTCGTGGCTGGAAGCCCTTCCTGACGCCGGGGCAACCTAAGGGAGGAAGGTCATTTGCGACATTTCTGTGTGAATCGTGTACATATTGTTTTGTACATAATGGTACTGTAACTGTTTGTTTATAGCCTTTTGTGCGGCAGAGTTGGGTGACCACCAAGCATTAGCGTAAAGGACCTGGGAAACTGCGTAAAGCCACACTCAGCCTGGTCTGTGTAGCAGTTCACCGTCGTCACCCCACCACATGGATTTAATTGGGTCTGGTTCACCTCCCTGTTAAATAAGTTAATGCGGTACGCATCACGCTTTACGACCTGGTCGCTGGTCAGGTAAGAGGTGTTTAGCCTAAATAGAAAATGTGATCAAGTGTGAACGGATTTGGACGGATGTGTTCCACAATAAATTATCAGAGAACCAGTGAGAAGTTTGTGCTTTCTGTTCCCGTGTACCATTGTCATACTGGTACAGGACGGCCTGCCTATGGTTTATAGAACTCTTATAATTATAGTTTGAACATCTAGACTCTGCTGTTTTCCAGTTTCATTATTGTCTGAGCCCCACGACCACTACACCATGGAAAGGCCGCTCTTTTTTTCCAGTTTTTAGATTTAGTGTCACCTTTTATGTCTTTTACTGTGTGTGTTGTAACTTCATTATTTTATAATTTGGCTCCCCTGATCGGATCCGTCAACATTTAGTGGGCCTGCTTTCTTCTGTGAGTAACTTCGGACTCGCGGGACTGATGACCTCTCTGTTTGGTACCATAAACCCTCTCAATTAATCACTTAATCCAGTTTCATCCGGGAGGACGACGGTTCAATCCCGTCTCCAGCCATCCTGATTTAGGTTTTCCGTGATTTCCCTAAATCGTTTCATGCAAATGCCGGGATGGTTCCTTTGAAAGGGCACGGCCGATTTCCTTCCCAATCCTTCCCTAACCCGAGCTTGCACTCCGTCACTAATGACCTCGTTGTCGACGGGTCGTTAAACACTAACCACCACCACCACCACCAGTTTCATTGTTAACCATCTGCACCGCTCTGCTCCTTAGTGTGCCATCGAATCAGTTCGCTCCTGAAAATAGGCAACCAAATGAACAGATTTACAAAGCGGTCTGCTCTTGCGCCTCCTCAGACAATTAGTGTCAATGAATTACACGCGCGTATTGGTCAAGCGTCTTGCACTATAAATCGAAACTTCACTCTCGGGTTCGAACCTAGCCACGGCGTAAATTTTGAAAATAGTCATCAGCACTAGCGGCCGAAGACACGTTCAGGCAATGACGATGTCAAAAGAGGGCAGAGGAATGGCACTCTCTTGCCCTTGTTGTGTGAAACCGTCTTTAAAAAGCAAATGAATCAGCAGTGTTCGACGGTTTGAGGTTTCAGAAGCAATGGAAGCCACTGCACTAAGACACATAAGTTGCACCCACATGGCATGTAGCCTTCCACAGAAAAAGATGATCTCTCCATTGGCAAGAGATTCCTGATTAGATCCACATTCGGATCTCCGGGAGTGGACCGGGAAAGGGGAGGTGACAATGAGAAAATGATGCAATAACGAATGAAATGATTTCTACGAGTCGGAGCGTGTAATGTGAGAATTTTAAACGTGTTAGGGAAGCGAGGAAATTTGAAAAGGGAAATTCTAAGGCTCAATGTAGATATGGTGGGGGCCAGTGATGTGAAACTGAAAGAAGACAAGGATTTCTGGTCGAGGAATTTAGGGTAATATCAACTACAGCAGAATATGGTACAACATGTGCAGGATGCGTTACGAATAGAAAGGTAAAGCAGAAAGTGAACTATTACGAAGAGTTCAGTGATAGGGATCCTCTCATTAGCTCCGACAGGAAACTAAAGCCGATTACACTAGTTCAGGCATACATTTCGATGTCGCAGGTGGCAGATGAAGAGAGCGAGATAATATATGTAGAAACTGAACGGGTAATGCCGAACTTAAAGAGATGTGAGAATCTAATAATTATGGGGGATTCGAATGCAGTTGAATGGGAAGGAATAGAAGAAAGGGTTCGGGGAGGATATGAGCATGGTAGTAGCAAGAGAAAGACCAATTGAGATCTGCAATAAATTTCAGGCTGTAACAGCGAATACTATGTTTAAGATCCACAAAAGAAGGAGGTATAAATGGAAAAGGCCCGGAGACACGAGACGATTCCAGTTGGATTACATTATATCAGACAGAGGTTACGAAATCAGATTTAGAGCTTAAGGCATACACGGGAGCAGCAGATATAGATCATAATTTAGTAATAACGAAAAGTAGACTGCGGAAGAATCTGCGTGAAAGGAAGTGGGATACTGTTCGTTAAGGATGTGGATACTATGATAAAGAAGTGGCCGAGCGGTTCTAGGCGCTACAGTCTGGAACCGAGCGACCGCTACGGTCGCAGGTTCGAATCCTACCTCGGGCATGGATGTGTGTGATGTCCTTAGGTTAGTTAGGTTTAAGTAGTCCTAAGTTCTAGGGGACTGATGACCTCAGAAGTTAAGTCCCATAGTCCTCAGAGCCAATTACAGAGTAAGGATTCAGTTGAAGAGTACTGGAAGTTTCTGAAAAAAAAAAAAAGCAGTCACAGATTTTGGACACACAAAAGCAGGAATCAGAAGGGTAACTGCGAAGAAATCTTGGGTAATAGAAGATATACTTCAAATTTATCGTCGAAAGAAGGAAGTACCGTAATATTCAAGGAAAGACTGGAATACAGCAAGAGCCAAGACGAAATGGCTATAGGGAAAAATAGCAAGTAATAGGAAAAGAAATAATCATGGGAAGGACTGATTCAGGATATAGAAATGTAAGAACAACCTCCAGCGATACTAAGAGCAAGGGCAAAAAACCTTCAGAGTACAGTGGTAAGTCTACAGTTAATCAGAGAGGGGAGAGCGGGTATATGGAAACAGTACACTGAAAGTCTCTAGTCTCATGGCGTGATGACGTGACAAAGAAGAAACTGGAGTCTATATGGAAGAGATAGTGCATCCAGTGTTATAGTCATAAATTAAAAGAATTAAGATCAAATAAGGCAGAAGGGATATCCATTGAAATTTGTAAAACCATTGGGACAAGTGACACACGAAACGATTATCCAAATTGATGTTTAGAACCTGTGAAGCTTATGTCATATAATCAGACTTTCGGAGGAAACATCAGCTACCCAATTCCCAAGATATCAAGTGCTGATAAGTTGTAGAACTATAACACAAACAGCTTAATTGCTAATACATTCAAGCTTCTGACTAAAATAACGTACAGAAAAATTTAACAGAAAATTGAGGATGTATTATATGACGATAAATTCGGCTCTAGGAAAGATAAATGTGTTAGAGAGGTTGTCCTCGCGTAGCGTTCGATAATGGAAGCAAGACTGTAGACAAATCAAGACACATTCATAGGACTTATCGATGTGGTAATAACTGTTATAAAATGCAAAACGGTGGAAGATGGTAGAAATTCTCAGAAAAATAGGCGGAATAGAGAAGCATGGGCAATAAAAAATATGTCTGACAAACAATAGGAAACAATAAAAGTGGAAGATCATGAACGAAGTGCTCGGTTAAAAGGGTGTGAGACAAGTATGCAGTTTTTCGCTCTACTGTACTGTCTGTGCAGCGAAGAAGGAGAGACGGAAATAAAAGATTCAAGAGTGGGATTGGAATTCACGGTGATTAGATTCGCTGATGACATCGCTATCCTCAGTATAGGTGAAGAAGAATGACAGCATCTGCAGAATTAAATGAACGTTCGAAGGGGTAGAGTAAACCGGAAAAACACAAGAGTAATGAAAGTAGCATGAATCAGAACAGGGAGAAACAGCATCAAAATCGGTGACAGAAAATTCTGCTGCCTTGAAAGTAAAAAAAATGGACGAATGAAAGAGGAAATAAAAAGCAGATTAGCACAGAAAAAAGGGCATTCCTGACGAAGAAAAGTGTACTGGTATCAGACTTAGGCCCTAAATGAAGGAAATAATTTCTGAGCATTTACATTTGGAACGCACCATTGTGCAGTAGTGAACATGGACTGTGAGAACACAGGAACAAAAGAAAATCGAAATATTTGAAATGAGGTGCTACAGGAGAATGTTGAATATAAGGTAGACTGATAACGCAAGCAATGAGGAGGTTTTTTTTAATTTATTGGCTTTCGGAACGCGCCCATACTCCAGCTCAACACTGGAAATGTTAAACAACAGCTTGTTTTTGACAATTCATAGTATACGTAAGTCATATCCTGGTACGAAGTTTCATGGACTCAACACAAGTTAGGTTCCCACGTAAAACAAATTTTCGCGTCCACAGTATAATGAATCGAGTAAACAAGACGTAAATGTAACATAAGGTACACAGAGGAAGGAGGCGGTTCTCCGCAGAATCCACAAAGAAAGGAACATTTGGAAAACACTGGCGTGGACGAGGGATAGGATGATAGGACAAGCGTTAAGACATCAGGGAATAACTTCCATGGGACCAGAGGAAGCTGCAGAGCGTAAAGACTTTAAGGAACACAGATACTGAAATACACACAAGAAAAAATGGAAGATGTACGTTGCAAGTTCTACCCTGAGATGAAGAGGTTGGCACAAGAGAGGAAGCTTAAAAGTAGGAGAGATGGTGTATCCACTGATGTGTTTTCTGCATGTCTTGTAGCTTTTGCGCAGTCGCCGGCTGTAGCTCCGGAATTACTTACGAACAACCCTCTATGTACCACCCGCACCCATGTAAGAAAGTGTAATGGTGGAATTTTTTTCATATTGTCAGTTCCGTTTATGACACTAATTAAAATAACCATACATTAATGTCTTCTCCTGCTAAGAAAATGGTGTTCAAAGGGTTATGCTGGGAAGCCAGTAGTGATTTTTTCTTACTGAGTGGGTCTTAGGGTGCGCATACGTTCAGAGCAACATACGGAGAGTCAGTGCTGCGTCCGTCCAATGTAAGACTAGCCGCATCCTCAATGAATGGGGTAATCAGCACGTATATGAACTTCGAGGTTATGTTTGACGAAACTTCCTGGCAGATTAAAACTGTGTGCCGGACCGAGACTCGAACTCGGGACTTTTGCCTTTCGCGGGCAAGTGCTCTACCAACTGAGCTACCCCAGCACGACTCACGCCCCGTCCTCACAGCTTTACTTCTGCCAGTACCTCGTCTCCTACCTTCCAAACTTTACAGAAGCTCCTCTGTCTGACTATATTTCTGCTTGTATTCAGAAGCGGGGATTTATTCATTTCTTTTTTTACAGCTACGCCAGTTCTTGTGTGGGCCGTGCCTGCATATGGTAGGAAGACGATTATCTCGTCTCTTTGTCTGCTCTTGTATCTACGTCTATGCTCTGTCAGCGCCAACTTAATAAATTCGTCTTGTAGCCCTCGGAAGGGAAGGTATGTGACACCAAGAAAATGTTCATTTGCATACTGATCCGATGCACGTGCAGTGCGGTATGATATGAAGTTCCGTGACTAGTACGAAATTTACAATTACAGCTACGTAAAAACTGCCCTCAGTTGTGGAAGTATGACTTTCCAGTACGTCTTGGTCATGTCTTTAGTGAGTAACGTTATTTTGCGCAGGCGAAAGAAAGGAGTGACGAGAAATGGAGGCCATATAGGCGGTCCCTCTTTGAAGTAGGCGGCAGCCTCATTACGCGCCGGCGGCCCCTTACGCGGGCCGGGCCACAACCCACACGACCGGCGCGCCCGGCAGCCAGCAGCCGGCGGCAAACAGGCGCCCTCCGCTGCCGCCGCCGCCGCCGCCGCCGCCCTTGTCGGCGCGTCATATCGCGGTCGCCAACTTCTCTGCAAACACCGCCCCGGCCGCAGCTGCAGCGCCGAGCGGCGTGTAGCTGCCGCGCGTGAATGTCCTGCCGTTTCCCCTGCCTTCCGCCGATTCCCTTTCAATAACAAGAATTATATCTTATTGCAACCCTTGTCCACAGTACGAGCAGCCCTTAGCGGTTCGCCGTCTGACAAGTGTTAACGACGTCGCCTTTCCGGCTGAAATCTTTTTTTATATGTGACTTGCAAGTACTGCATCTTTTCGAGTCAGTACAAACTTTAATTTTATTAATGTACTATATACCTAATGTTTTAGTACAATTAGTTTAATTCTGAAGACGACGCTCATAGTAGCGTCGAAACCAGGTCAATTTTTGACTTAATATTTGTGACCGAGGGCTTATTTGTTGCAGTATAAGAATTATATCACTATGACATCAGATTCCAACACGTTCCTTGAGTAACTGTGTGTTCTCCATTAAGTTGCAGGCCTATTTACTGCCGACTTGTTCAAATAAGCTATAGATAGCTCTTCCCCCCCCCCCCCTTTTTTTTAGTTGCTCTGTTTGTAGGTGCTTCAGTCTGGAACCGCGCGACCGCTACGATCGCAGGTTCGAATCCTGCCTCGGGCATGGATGTGTGTGATGTCCTGAGGTTAGTTAGGTTTAAGTAGTTCTAAGTTCTAGGGGACTGATGATCTGAGATGTTAAATCCCTTAGTGCTCAGAGCCATTTTCTTTATTGCTCTGTTTGTAATCTAGAACACAAGTAGCTTCACACCGTAAGCAGAGTTCGCGCTTGCTGTCCGCAGTATTATTTTAACTGGTTTTAATTTATGTAACTAAAGGTTGTGTATCACACTCAGCTTTTTTCTACGCCTACCATATGACTGAAATAAGAGGAAAGTATGTCAGTACTAGCAGTGTAAACTGAAGAGCTTTTTTTGCTTTCCAGAATCCTTACCACTCCTCCACCGTCCTACATAATCATACGTGAGAAACCCACAACAAGGCTCTGATCATCGACATCGTGAAGTGCCATTTTTGGTACGCTGTTACCTTCCCCCTTCCTCCAACCATACCTCCATATCTCACATGAAAATTACACAGTCACTCACACCCACACACACACAGTTTACGTACCGGGTGTCCATCGAACTTTGGCACCACATATATTACCCAAAAGTAACAAAATGTGATACACGCAACTGGCCAGGGATGCAACCACATATATTACGCAAAGGTAACAAAATGTAATACACGCAACTGGCCGGGTATGCACCTATGTCAGCGGCTCACACAATTCAGAAATGTAAACATACATCACTTTTAAACAAAAAGTTACTTTTTTTTAAATAGCATATGTATGTTCTTCCCACAGGAATGAGGACTAGAGGGACAATTACTGGCGGCAGCCCTGATTTCACTGTTCCAAACCTCAGTCTTTCTGAAATACGCACACTTACAGGACGGCAACGGTGCCACAGTTCCTGCCGTAGCGCGCACAGTAAGGACTGTCTACAGCAGGCTTCAGGACAGTACAGGCAACCCTCATCACGGCTTCACAGCAGAAACCGTAGTACCGTTTCCATTATTTAAAGTTGAAGTATTCCATCAGGTATAATATTTAGAGCACTGAAAACCGGTCTCCCGTTAGTAACTGTACTTCTAATTCCCATTTCGTTAGAAAGAAACATACATGTGTCAAAAAAAGGTATGTTTGTGACGCTTCTTTACTAGTAGCGGTTGTGCATTCTTGTCCATTGTATGAGAACTTGACATCAGTGAATCCCTGGCCAATTGTATTTTTCACATTTTGTTTCATTTCTTAGGTATATGAGGAGGAAAAGTTAGGTGGGAAACCCTGTGTACGTACTTTTAAGGTATTTGTGTGTTACACGACCAGTGCCTATTTATTTCCTCTTGGGAAACCATCTGTCCCCCTACCAGATCGCCTGGTATTTTCCTAAAGTAAATCGAGGCCACTTCAAATAATCACCATTTTCCTAAACTACAAAACGACGTGCTGGGCTTCTGGCGGAATTCTGGAGTGATCTAAACCCTCATTTTGTAGTTCCAAGAAATCTAATTGTTTGCTGTTTAGTACAACATTCGATGTTTAGTTCCACACAGTTCTCAGAAAATAAGACACTCCCGTTCATTTCATGACCAGTAGCTACGACGTTTAACTTGATACAACAAGACCGTCCCTAATCCTGTTCGCTTCCATTGGCTATAGAGCCTAGCCCTGAACTACAAGTAAAAATGCGTTTCTGTGATTCCCTACACAAAACTTAACAGAAAACAATAGACAAACTATGTCACGCAGAGGTTCTTGACAACTGCACGTCACACACATCAGTGAACAGAAGTCGTAACCGTGATGTAAAGTTTTCGCGACAACTGGCGAAGTCGTGGGAGACTGAAGCGGGTTACCTGCAGCAGCAGATCTTCGTATAATTGTTACAGTAAGTGTTCCAACGTTATACCGTCATCTCCGTGAACGTCCAATGACTCAGGCAGCGTCTGACTGGAAATGCCTGTTCTGCTGCTCGATTATTACCTCCCGTAGCAACAAATGCCGGTGTAAGTATATGGCTCGATGCTGCGCAAACACCCTGTTACGTATTCACGGCCGTGTTGGGGATATTCTCTGCCCGAGGACTGGGTGTTTGTGTTGTCCTCATCATTCCATTATCATAATCATCATCATTATTCGTTACAGTGGCTAGATTTGATTGTGTATAAAAGTTTTGAGCGCCCTACAAACCAATCATCATCATCATCATCACCCTGTTACGTATACAAGCGATAGCAACAGACAGATGAAGACGTATCAATGACCTCATCCACTATGAAACGCTATTCTTAACGTAGGTTGACACTACCGCACAATCCGAGGCTCGTTCGGGTCTTTACGGAAGCAAACATTATTCCCAAAACTGCTCTCTCATATCATGTGAATGTTCCACTAATTAATCACTGAACTGCGTGTGTGTCTCTAACTCAGATCCGCCCTACAACCTATAGCTAACGTAAGAGGTCTTTTAGCTGAAAGCCTTCTCGCTATTACCAGAAACAGCTAATAGATTTTTAGTCTTCTACATATTATTGATCGACGGGAAAATGAAAGTTTTTATGAATCACGCCTGACGTCTTGAATCCACACAAGATAGTAGATAAGCGCCGTAAGCATCACGCACAATAAAACGGAATAGCCTAGTTGACTACTCAGATTATCCATCGGCATTGCGATAGAGATGAATCATATCATATACTTGCTTATCAACAAGTCTCACATTTTTCCAAGAAAGATGGGGAGAACAATCTCTATTCCTAAATGGTAACGCTGCACTTCAGAACAACACGTCACTTAGTCGATCGAATCTTGAGTAAAATGCTAATTCCAGACATCATACAGGTAACAAAGTTGTAGTAGAATGTTCTGGACAACATCGCGCTGCCTTAGCTTCTTTTCCATCTCCCGAATTTGGACTGCGCTGTGAGAAACAAGTAGAAAAATTTTTCGTCTGGAAGAGAAGAAGAATCCAAAGGTATCTCAATTTATCTACGAGAAAAAAATCTATCCTCTCACCGTCATTAACAACGACCACAAATAAATGGTAACTTCTACGTGGTCTCTCTCTCTCTCTCTCTCTCTCTCTCTCTCTCTCTCTGTGTGTGTGTGTGTGTGTGTGTGTGTGTGTACCTTTTTTGCGGGAAGCGGAGGTGAGAGGCTGTAGAGCAATGCAAAAGTCACCAATGATGTAATTTGGAACTGACGTAAGAAATATTTTCGCTTCCTATTCAGATGACACTGAAAATGTTTGAGTATTGATATTTTTAAACCATGGAGACCGTGATCTGTTTGTTCATTACAGGTTTAACTGATCTTGATCTTAAATTGTAACCAGGTTGTCGGGTTTGATTGTTAGACTATCAACTTCAGATCATAAAAAAACTTTTGTAACAAAGGTAACACGGTTGAAGCACGTTTTACAAACGTTACGCCACTGCGTGGCAAAGAAAATTGAAATATAGTTTATGACTGGCATAAATAAAACTTGTATTGAATGAAGAGGTGCGTGGTATCGGTGAGGCTGTGTACCTCTCGCGCTCGGAGTGCACGTATTCCCAGCAACAGCGCGTCGCGTCGCCACCGCCACAAGCCGCCGCCGGCTGCAGCGTGCGGGCTAACCACGCGCCTCCCGCCGCCCCCGCCGCCCCCTACCGCCCAGCGCCGCCGGCAGCCGTACAACTTTGGCAAACTTTGTGAACATGGCGCGCGCGGACCGAGCGAGCCGGGCGCTGGGCGTGGTCTGCGAGGCGGGGGGCGGGGCAGGCCGCGCTCGGCCACGCCCACCGGCCGCTGCCGCCGCCGACGCCGCCGGTCCGCTGCGCTCAGACCGGCGCCGGCGTCGCGTCGGCGGCGGCGCAGCCGGAAAAATGCAGCGCGCGCCGCGCCGGTCAGCGCCGCGCGCGCGCAGCCTGGCCCAGGGTGGGGGTACGACGCTCCGTGTGGGGCCGGGGCTGTGGGTGGGGGTGGGGGTGTGGGTGGGAGTAGGCGAGTTGGAGGAGTGTGAGAGGAGCGCAGCAGCCGCGTCTTCGAGTTCCTGTCCCGCTGACGACGCTGCTACTCCGCTCTCGGCCTGCGTAAGACTGAAGCGAAATTTGAAAAGACAGTACATATTTTAAAATTACGTGGAAATTCTTTACACTTATTGAATTATGCGCGTATGGACACTAGCGACTTCCGTTTCAAGCTACAAGAATCTGATCAACAGATAAAACACACAGAACTGTTTAAAGTTCTTATTTTTATTCTTTCTATTATATAATGAGCGTTTTATTAACTTGATTACGTATTATTATTAACTGATTTTTATTTATGGTTTGGTTTAGCGATTCCTTTTTAATGTTTGCTCCTTTTATTTAAGTTGAGTCCTTTTAATCATGTTTGCGGTGGCTATGAAGTCTATATTGCTTACTGTTCTCTGAAGGTTAAAGAATACGGTAATACCATATGAGTTCCGCATCAGCAGATCTCGTTGAGTCTCCTTGCTGGAACTTTTCCACTTGAAATCCGTAAGATAATTTATCGCTCTACGGAAATCGATCGGTACAGTCAAGTAATATGCTGTGTCATGTGTATGGAATGTGATGTCCAACTTTAATTCGTGAAATTATTCAGGTCTTTTGAGAAATATTCTCGACGAATCCCAAAACCGTGAAAACTGCGGGTTCGCACCATCAAACCACACAACACTTCGGAAGGACTTGCGTCTTTATAATCACTGAATACTTCTTTTGAAATGATTAAGGGTTATGAACTCTACACACCTGATACTCCTTTTGTGCTTTTATATGTATTTACTTTCTTCAGTACCATAAAACATAGATTACTGCCTTAATGGCGGCTTTCAACAATCTCCTCTCAATCCGACATGGAACATCTCCCTTCCATTGTCGAACATGGAATAATTATCTCTTTGCCGTAGCTTAATACAGTCTGTATTTCTTTGTTATCGAGTTCGCACGGAGATGCTTAATTTCCACAGAGTATTTATCTCTGTTTACGTCTATCGTAGCATTAATAGCCCGTCGCACTTAAACGTATCACCCCGGACTAAAAGTCCATTAAAAATAAGAAATAAAAAAAAGAACAGGAAGCAGGACTATAAAGCTTGCTAACACTATACGGTAATCTGGACTGTATCTTCAAGCACATTGCACACCTCAAAATTTAGAATGCTCTGAAAATTAAAGAGTCGATATATCCCGTGCGAGCTTCCCGTAGAGCAGCAGGTACTGAGTAGCGTGTTCGCGTCTACACAGTGTTCACTAATAAAAGTTGCGATCCTCAGTGCATTGACCAAACATTTTGCTTGCGAGTTTTGCATTCTCTTACTAACAGTTTTCGCCGCTGAAGTCATACTGCAGATGCAATGATCCACGGAACACAACGTATGGGATATGAAGTAGTTAATGCAGACCATCTATTAAACGGTATTGGCAAGTGTTGAATGATAGATGGACTCTAATATTATTGGGTATGTAATGTACATATATTATTTTCCACAACCTCAATAAAACAGGATATAACTAAATTCCCTATATAGACTCTGAAGACAGGTTCCTAACTCCAAAACTGTCAGTTAACCTGGGCACTAAAATGCATACTGTAAGAGCAATGCGCACCTGTTCCATTTAAACTGTGGAAACACATCTTTTCTACAGCAAGCTCTTTGTTTTCTATATTTTGGGAGGATGTAGTACGGACCAAAACAAGGAAAAGTATTCAGTAAACATGGGCTCTAAAAGAATACTTGGGGCTATGAACATTTGTTTGTCTTCTCTCATCTCTTCTATTGGACAAGTGCTCATAACTCTTGAGGTATGCATTTTACAACCTATGTTTACGGGAAGCTTCTCCTTGTTTTGGGCCATACTGTCTCCTTCCAAAATGTGAAAAGCAAAGAGTTTGCAGTAGAGGAGATGTGTTTCACAGTGCCGAAGTTGAACAGGTGCACATAGCTCTTAAGGTGTGCTTTGTAGAGTCCACGTTTACTAGACAGTTCCTATTTTGGTGTACAGGGCCTGTGCCAAAAGTCTGTAAAGGTGTAAAAAAATGGTTCAAATGGCTCTGAGCACTATGGGACTTAACATCTATGGTCATCAGTCCCCTAGAACTTAGAACTACTTAAACCTAACTAACCTAAGGACATCACACAACACCCAGCCATCACGAGGCAGAGAAAATCCCTGACCCCGCCGGGAATCGAACCCGGGAACCCGAGCGTGGGAAGCGAGAACGCTACCGCACGACCACGAGATGTGGGCTGTAAAGGTGTAAATATCAACTTCACGGAAAAAGTCAATGAACATCAACCTCACGGAGAAAAGCAACGCCTCAAGAATGCGATAGCGCAACGTGTAATTACTCCAACCACGGGGTGAACAGTATTTATTTATCTACAGCCAAATACTGTCGTTTGTTTCAAAACCACGCGTACAGTTTTGAGAAATGAAGAACCGCAGACTCCGCAAAGCGTCTCTCCTTTAAGCTGAGGGACCTCGCTAAACTCGTTACTACTTGTGGAAAGTTTCTCCATTCGCTTCAATGTGGGTCACGGAAGTTGGGGAGAACTTATGCGAAGGTCATCGAACTTCGCGAGAGCGAAGCATCCCGTACAGCCAGGCGAATTTTACCTGTCAAATGTCATGCGTAATACTAACGATACCAACGTACACACAGAAAGTTTGCCACTTAATATTCAGTTTCTTCATGTTCAGATTTTATCACGTTCTCAGGTGCATGTGTCCTTGATCTCATATGAACCGCCTTCATATTTGGGACGAAGGTAACTAGTACTTGTTCCAGCTTAGTTTTTTTTCCTAAACGAAGATATTTCATTAAGTAAATTAAATTTTTGTTGAGATAGGATTATTTTCTTCAGGAGAAACATGTAGCATGGTTTGTTGCCAATGCTACTACTCTTTAATGGCTTTATGTTAAAGAAGCTATATGTATGCGATTCAGAAACTGGGGGAAGAAATTGACCTTAAATCAGTATCTTTGCGGTCTGTATCAATATCTACCGCCGTTCACTGAACCAATTTCCTAGAGGAATCGAAAGCCTGCATTCGAAGATAGAGAGGTAACTCCACAATAAACACAAATGACTGAAAGATGAAATTACTAGCGGCTTAATGCTTCTTAATTCTTGTCACCTCACAACAGCTGTCGCAAAATTCAATATTATTTAAAATAAATAGGTTTTAGCAGTATCGTTGCGCGGATGAGACTTTGAGCATTTTGTACCGATTTGTGATATCTCAAGTCGTTATCTTGTAAAACAAAAAATTGCTAGTCCTACAAGATAGTCGCAGAAGTGAAATTACGAGGTCAGGTCGGTAAGAACTTTGCCTGCGAAAGACAAAGTTTTC
The DNA here is from genome assembly GCF_021461385.2 of Schistocerca piceifrons. Classification (NCBI taxonomy): domain Eukaryota; kingdom Metazoa; phylum Arthropoda; class Insecta; order Orthoptera; family Acrididae; genus Schistocerca; species Schistocerca piceifrons. The sequence continues at coordinate 158,815,210 of NC_060138.1, read as the reverse complement.
TTTCGGGTCACCGTCTGACATACAGTTTTAGTTTGCCAGAAAGTTTCAGCACATCAGTTAGTTAAAACACACTGTCGTCACCTTAGCCATGATAAGGCGTGCATTTGGCTGTAGACCAACTGAAAAAACGATCATTCACGTTTTAACTAGTGCTGTCATCTACAGTGCTTTCAATATTGCCGGAGATGACGTGACATGCACCCCTTGTAATTCAAGGACAGTAAGGTATACTATTACCTCATCATTTACTTTGGCACTCACTTTTCAAATTTGAAAGTTTTTAGTTTCTGAAACAATCTTTACTTTTTTGAACCGATTCCGTACATATTTTGTTTTGCTTTGTATCCTTTTTCGTAGAAAAGACTACAAGCACATCCACATGGTAATGTACGACAAATTTTGTTCTTAAATTCGTCTAATGTCCACTCGTTTCGGTTGTCTCTCAATTCACACTAGAGTGAAGCGTAAGAATTTATAATTCTTGGTGTTTGTTGCTCATCTGCCTTATATCGAAATGTCAAATTCTATTTTCTAATTATGTGTTTCACTATCTTCGACAGCAAGGCTAATGAAGTACTGGAATTTAAAAAAAAAAAATGGAAGCAACTGAAATAAAATCTTTTTGACGTAAAGTTACAAAAATTACTTTGCAGGACTCCATCCAGTTTGACATTCCACGAGAAGACGACACGAAGTGACCGTTGCTACACATGATGATTGAAACATTTTATGTATTATTATTGCTCATGGAAAATGATAACTGTAGAATACTAAACAAAGATATTAAGTCAAACACCAATCCTTTAGTTTACATCATGTAAGTTTCTCGTGTCGTTGGAAGGCTTACGTTTTAACGTTATTGTTCTTGTTGCTTTGTAACAGAAGTCGCTTTTCACCTGAAAACCCGCCTGGGAGAGACACTGAGAGGACGACCTGGTAAATCACAATCAGTTCACATCCCCAAAGCGAACTTCTCGTTTACCGATCCGATGAGCGACTCTGAAATCTTTACTTGCTTAAGTATGACTAACAGAGTTTTGAAGTATCGTTACACCAATATTCCACGCCATATTATCTCAGTTGTTTTTGCTCGTTTCCAAAAAAGTAACAGAAAGATTGAGAACATATCCAGCAGCGATAGCGAAAAAAGTTTGCTGCAGAAACAAGAATACATTGCCACCTAAGAAACAGGAGAACTGCAATCTAAATACAGCTATTTATTTTTGGACGTAGCAAGTTAAAATGAATTAAATTCGTCCTCTTTCATGTTCCTTTAACGGGGTTGGAACAGAAGATAGTTTCGCGAGCTATCCAAACGTAGCACTGGGTAGGGAGGCTACGATAGATGAAAATGCTCATACATGTTAGCGTTCCTGGGACCTTGGCAGCGGCATATCGGTTTTATCTGAACAAAGAGAAATTAGGAACGGCCTTTGTAAGAAATCCGAGAAAATCGTGGCACCATTTAGTATTTCAGCATCTGCTTACATGGCTGTGAACGAACTCAAACCGAAACCTTAAAAAGTAAGGATAGAGCGTCGACTGATCCATTTAGTAGGTGTCGTCCGACGTCAGTACAACAACTGACTGCTGCAGTCTGTTCCTGAAATGCTATCTCTTCCTTTTGTGAAGCATGGCTGTATTTTCCGTAGTACGTGAAACCCAGGATAATGGACGGCTATGTCAAAGCACTTTAAGTTTACACTCAGTATTTCAGAGGTGTTGGTGCTGTACCTGGTTAAATGGAAATCTTGCGGACAGCTTTTCGGGGTGAATCGTTCAAATGGCTCTGAGCACTATGGGACTCAACATCTGAGGTCATCAGTCCCGTAGAACTTAGAACTACTTAAACCTAACCAAACTAAGGACGTCACACACATCCATGCCCGAGGCAGGATTCGCAGCTGCGACCGTAGCAGTCGCGGGGTTCCGGACTGAAACGCCTAGAGCCGCTCGGCCACCGCGGCCGGCTTTTTGGGGTGATCATATAGAAGTACAACATGGGATTCGACTCTGAAAACGTAATAATAAGTGCGTGTAGACTGGCGTTTAACTTCTACTTGACGACGAAATCATAATACGTGGCTTGATTAGTATCTTAGACAGGAAAAGGAACCATCAGAGTAGTCACCATAAATCTAAATCAATACGTACAAATAATTACCTAAACACGTTTGAATTTCCAGATACAAAATCAGTGTCTTAACGACCTCATCAATCCTCCTGGCACAACACGCAAGAGCCTCACGACGATTTAGAGAGTGGAGTGTTCTGTAATAAACGTCTACAACATGAACGGGTTTACTGAAACCAGTCACCTTAAAAATTATAAAAATTTTCTTGGAACGCTCTCGGCTCGCTGAACATACGTCACCACAGGGCCGACACCACCTCTTTTTACAACACAATACGTTCCACGAATGGCCAGCAGACAAGTGAGCACGTTCTGTTGTGATGCGTTCGCACGGCTGAGACGCAAGCGGTTCGCGTGACAGCCGCCTTAAGCGCGGCCCTTAGCTTCTAATCCGACCGAGTTTTCGTACGGTTTACGCGATGAAACCAGAAGTGCACAGCAACGTAATGGAGCGGACGTGCGTCGCGTGCCGACGGCAGAATTTGCTGAACTACGCAGCTGGTTGCGTGCTCCATGGCGGACACGCACTGCTCTTAGGACGTTGTAAATGCGGATCCCGCAAAACGAACGCGGCAAACACTTCTATCGCGATAGCGAGACTACAAGCCAACCGGCGCTTCAGATGCGTCACGCTTTTGTCTGTTTACTTATTTCTGTGGGCATTTGCGACAGTTACGCACCCATCAATTTCCTTCACTGTCGTGGAATTTTACACATACTTTGATTTGGTGTATAAGAACACGTTTTTCTTTCACCTGCTCCTTTTTGCTATATGAATAGCGTTCTTATTCACTAAACAAGCATCAAATTGTATGATGCGTTCAGCTTCATTTCTCTACGTGTTGAATACATCTGCTTTTCCGTCTGTCAATGTTTCTGCCGTCCTTTTGTCTGGTAAGCTGACTTTTTACATAAAGTTTTACTGAGTAAGCTCTCAACATCGCCTCATCACGAGTTTATGCAGTCTGTGGTATGTCGATATTTTCTCGTATAATTCCGTCGGAACAGGCATGAAGGCCCAACGGTACTGACGCCGCCGTGTCATCCTCAGCCAACAGGCGTCAATTGGATGCGGATATGGAGGGGCATGTGGTCAACACACCGCTCTCCAGACCGTATGTCAGTTTACGAGAGTTGCGAGACCGGAGCCGTTACTTCTCAATCAAGTAGCTCGTCAGTTTGCCTCACAAGGGCTGAGGGCACCCCGCTTGCCAACGGCGCTCGGCAAACAGGATAGTCACCCACCCAAGTGCTAGTCCAGCCCGGCAGCGCGTAACTTCGGTGATCTGATGGAAACCGGTATTTTCTCCTATAGCTTGAATTAATAACTTTGTGACTGACAGGTATCTGTGACGGGGGAAAGTGTTGCTGATCAGTAGCGTGTGCGCCACATGCTCATACGACAGGCATAAATCATTATATATTTTAGTTCTCCACTCTCCACACCGTGTAACCTGCCTCGCCTGGGAAAGCTCTAAAATTCCAGGAAATACAGCGAACATGTCGAGCCCTACGGCTTCTCTACTAGAAGCGCTGAAACGTCAGTCACAAGGTTATTACAATCCAATTGCTCAACTGATGCTGTCTCTACACATTTCTCAGTCACCTAATGACACGCAGAAGTGAGTACAGGAAACTCATTTCCGCACCTTGGATTCATCACATATAATTATCAATTTCTTGTCCAACATGCGGAACATTTTGGCGATATTCCGCACCTGTGGTAATTTTCGAAGAACATGTCCGCAACAGATGCTTCTTACTTAATTTCAAAACGATACAATGTCACTAATATTGAAAATAACTTGACAGTCATGCATAAAATGAAGAATGGTACCTCCGGGGACATTTTGTAGGAAATCGAAATCTACAGCCATGTGTACCAGAATGAAAGCGATGTTGTTAAGGTACAAAAAGGTTTGAAAAATATTATTTTCTGGAAGCCGTTCAGAATTTCTTTCATATATTACGTAACACATTTTAAAAAGGTCACGTCTCTCTACATAGTACAGCAGGCTCATTTATTGAGAGCAGCAGAACATGGTCAGTTCCTTGTACCTACAGGTCATACTACATCGTGTTTGCCTGCAGAGGTTTCTTTAGCTGCTTCCGTTCGTTTACTCTCGTTGGTTACCTGAACGACTTATCGTTCATCATAGACTCTCTTAGCACCGTCTGCTGTGCTTTCTCGTCTCGTACTAATACTCTTTACAAGTCTTTTTATTTTTCAGTGCTGTCATTCATTTAATTCCAAAGTGTTTCCTATTTTATTTGACTTTAACAGCATTTTATCAGCCTTTATTTCATGACTTGCCTCTGCCTACCGCTATAGATCCTACTTGTAACTTGTCTCTTCCTTATTTAAATGCCACTGCTAGCACACCTCAGCAGTCGGCCTGTGCCCTCTCAGGATGCCTGACATGTACGTTTAGAAGACATATTGATTTCGTAGATTGTAACCGAATTCTTACATTTTTTTGTTTTTATTGTGTTACTGGGCAAGTTGTCTATCAACATTATTTATTTTGTATTACATATATCCATTTTAATAGCTGACGGAATTCTTACAATTTTTATGGTGTCTTTATGATGTGTGTTGACAAGTTGTCTTTCAACACTATTTAATTTACATAACATATATCCGTTTTAATAGTGCCAGAGTTCATACTACATTATGGTAGTTTATTGCTTTTAGGAATTGTTTTGACCATTTATGTATTTAAAGTGTTGTTTGTGATGCTTATTGCCACCATTTAACTAATTACGTTGTAGTTTGCTGTTTGATACTGTGTAGACACCACTAGATAATGGCCTTTGGGGCCGAAAGCGGTCGTCGTATTAAGTAAAAAGAAAAGTGCAGCTGGAGTGAAAATGTATTTTCATAATATGTTATCAGATCGTTTCCCCACTTTTTCTCGAAGTAATCACACGTATACACTCTAAACTGTACAGTATTATTTAGTATATCTCCGCCTCCTCTCAAGCAGAGAACCTGAGTTTGATTCCCGGTACTGCCAGGAAATTTTTCCTGGGTGCGAGGACTGGAACAGGGGGTACTCTGGCTGTGAGGCCAACTGAGAAGCTACTCGACCGAGTAGTAGCGGCTCCAGGTCACGAAAACGGACAACGCCAGTGAGAGCGGTCTGCTGACCCCACCCGCCTGTGTGCAGCACCCAGTGGCGCCATTGCTGTAGGATGACACGGCGGCCGGTTGGTGTCATTCAGTCCGCCAGCGTCTATGAACGAGTTTACTTTTGCGAGTTTACGTTCAGTACGCACTAGTTATATTAATGGTCTCCAGTAACACACTAACATTAGTTAATTAATTTATTCAGTGAAGCTGATTAAAGTTTTCTCAACCACTGTCAAACTATAACCACCTTGTTTCCTTACTCATTTTTCTACTTCTTTATTTTTTTGTTCTAGTTTTAACTCTCTGTTTCTTAAACGGCCTCAGCTATACTCAAATGCTATTTTTATTGACTAAATGTTTTTCTCTACGCACAGTATGTTTCTTTTCGTTTTCTGACATTACAGCCTAGAGTACTCGGAGCATTACTCTAGCGACCACATATTGGCACTCATTTCTAGTTATTGCTGATAATTTTATCGAATTGACAAGTATAACTAAGGAAGATGATGGCGACCACACGATGCTCTTCACTTGTTGATATTAAAAAGTTAAATTTCACGTGCCACGGTTGCCTGGAATATCTCACCGGGTGAGTTGAGCCGCCTGGTGGCAAGGGTGTTCTTCATCCTCCTCCCTTGTGGATATGTGAGATTTGTGTCGTACATATATTTGTCAAGTGTAAGTGAGTATAGTGTAGAGTATAGTGTTCGTGTCGTATGATGATGAAGATGATGATGATGATCATGAGAGAAGGGTGAGGGTGAAACCCGATGCCTGCACGTAGCCTGCTCCTCTCGAATAGCACCTAGTGGGCTGCACACGTTAACACCGCGATCCGAAGGACGAATCACCGTCAACAGTGGCACATGTTCTCACTTAATGAGACATTGCAGAGAGTTTTAGAATTAATCAATAATGCAGACTGATGTTGAGGAAACTTACGCTACACCCTCTCCTTCCCCTGCTAGTCAAATATTGGAAGCGAAAATTTCATCCACCGCCATGAATCGAACCGATGTACTTCCACGTCGAGTGACACCGTACAGGCGTGCGTAACGACCTCGGCTACGGAAGGGGGTACTTTTGTTATTAAAAATAAAAGTCTTTCTTACAAATTCGTTTCAATGTATTTTGTATTCAGAGTTACGAAAATATTGAAACATGGTGAAATACCCTACACTGAAGGTGTAGCGTAAGGTGGTAAGGTGCTGAAGACAACATAGCCAGAAAGAATAAACTTTTTTACGACATTTATTCGCCCCAACGTCATGGCAATAATACTAACAGTTAAATTATTTTACTTCTTTCCAAAACAGGTGTTACAAGATCCAGCATACCAAATCACACAATCAGAATGGCATTTCAAGTTATACTTTTAAGCACACAAGGAAAATTTTAAAACTTTAAATCCCGTAAACACTGAAAAATCAGTATTAACAGAATTCAAAAATTAAAAATTTTCCCTTGTTAAATAAATGGATTAATAAAAAGCACAGTTCACACGTAAACAACAAACACATTAACACTATTAAATCTCAATCTGAAGAGCTGAAAACAAATAGATTTCGTTACTATTCAGGCGTTGAGATAAGGTGACCAGTTTACGCTTAGCTCTGGCATCGTTCGGTCACTTCATTCAGCTCAGATTACGTACTCCAAAACACACAAATAGTTAAAAATAAAACAAGATGGCTACAACGTGACAATAACAGAAAGAAATAACAGATTGCGTGCCGAAAGATCTCGTGAGGCCGTTTCAGGTCTTAACTGCGACGTTTGTATTTCGGCTCGGTAACCATGAATTAAAAAAAGAAAGAAAGATCATGGAAATTTAACACATGAATCTTTAAAAAGGAAGAAAACAAAACAACTGAAACGTTAACCTCTCATGATGATTTTAAAACATGCTCTTTTTAAAAAGAAAATACACAATTAACATGGTTAATTCTTTTCATACACAGCCATTATCGCACTAAATAGTAAAAGAGTTTCCGTTTGGCGAAATCGTGTCCGCGAAGGCAGCATGAAGCTGTAATTCTTCGAATGTCATTGACACACTTTTACTGTTATGAACGACCACCCATAACATGACGAACCTGACCTCCACTCTTGCTGCACAACGCTTGTTACCACGTCGGGCATCAGGAAAAACTCTTCGAGCAGAGAGCAGGCGTTTGACTAAAACCGCTTGGCGAGTGGGTTCATCTGGCGGGATGCCGGCGAACCCGCTGCTACGACGCGAGGGACAGAGAAGTTTAATGAGCATCAGGTGTCGGTACTATCGTTCGAATAACTCAGTAAACGAGGACGCTTAAAGAGTCACATGAGATTTTTCATCTTAGTCTGGCAAAGAATACGCACCTGCACACTGCAAGAATCTGCTCCATCGGTGGGCCTCTCTGAAATACTTATAAGAATTTTACTTACAGGAGATCTGTTCCCAACGTTATCACACTTCTGCTTGTTAACAATTTATTTTCTCTAATGAAAATGTAAAATCTTAGAAGAAATCAGCAAACACCAATAGTGAAGTATTTCTCGAAACATGCCAGTGCACTTGCTTCATCAGGACATGAGAAAAAAAAGATGAAGTGTGTTTTGAAAACCATGATAATGAAGATTTTGCTCAGAAATTGCATTTCAAAAATAGAATCCTGCTAACAGACACTCTACCCAATTTTAATCATAAAGTATAACCCTTTGCTGACTATACCTGCCACGCGAAACCATTTTGTATTCATTAAAAATATATGGACTCTTGACATTTCATAAGACGATAGCTTCGCGTTCGCCACTCTGGTGTCCTGAAGGTAGTCGATCTCCCTGACACTTTTGCGACAGACTTCGTATAACTCTTTGTCCAAGCCTCGCCGTGACGCACGAGGCTACTCTGCTCTGAGATCTGGCGAGAGCTGAGGAGAGGCTTAGTCGCAATTAATTACCTTCTGTGCTCCGCCGGCGGCACCCGAGAAAGATGAGCCCCGCTGATCTGCGAAATACTACTTTTAATCCCACTTGAGCCCCAACCACTCGGTCTGCCCTTACTTCTCCGCAGCCCGCCCAGTCTCGAGCATATTACAGTTTCAGCCGGGCACAGAGAGGAGAGAGAGTAACTCGCAGATTGTAATAAATTAGTTTTACTGGGAGGTTAAAACACCCGTTAAAACGGTTAGTGTCCGTTATTAATCCTGACTAATGCGCCGAGAGTGGAGCTGACGAATCGCGGCAGTGGCGGCGCCGGCACCTGCTGGTCCGCGATGTTTTGTGCTGCAGCCCAGCCACCCGCCACTTAATATTAACGCCCCGCGGCCGAGGCTGCTGCCGCTGCCGGTAAAAACCAGCTCTCTCGCTCTCGGCGCCAACTTGCCGGCCCCGCTAATTAAAGTGGCGCTATTTATGTGCGGCCCCTGCGGAAATTATAATGCGCCAGCCATCCAGAAGTTGTCGCGCAGCCCGCCGCCTGCCGAGATTCCGCGCCGCGCAGTTCCGGCGGTGGGCGCGCGGCCGCGCCACCATCGCTCCCGCGGGGATTCCCGGTGTACGGCGTCGGTCGCGTCGCGTCGTACCGGCAGTCGTTCCAGCTGCCGCAGCAGCTCCGCGACGCACTGCCTCTTCCTAACTTCTGCCACCCCAGCCCCTTCCGTAGTTCCTGAGCCATGTCGTACCACCACAGGATTCCCTCAACCTCCTCGTCTTAAGGAGGAACTCACAGCCCGTGTAACCAGGATGGTTGGGACACGGCACACGATCACACCAAACAACGCATTTCCCGTCCAAAACAACAGTTTATGAGAGCACCTAAACCTTTCATCTGCAATACCATAGATTACACGCACTGATAAAGCAGCGTTAACTGTTTCCATAGACACGTTCCAGAAATTTCGCCATGAAGAGAGGTATCGAAATACAATACCTGGCATGTTGTACTTTGTCAGTGTAACGATGTACGTAAATCTACAGTAATACCAGATATTACCACATGGGTTCTACAGAAAGCAAACTACCGTTCTCATCTTCCTCGTTAGGAATACAGATTCAAAATACAGCCACGAAATAAAAAATGATAATAATAATAATCAGTTTAGAATGGGACAGATATGAGTAACTTTCAGCTACAGTCTCTGTCGAGGTGAATTCTGTAACACGTATACCAGTTGTGCTTTGTTTCACTACTTATCTACAGTATCGCCGTTTATTTACCGCACCGGCCTCATTAGTAAGAGGAAGGGGGACGCTGTCTTGGCAATCGAAAATGCACAGTATTTCTACGAAGACAGACTGTAATCCCAGCAACAATAGAGTACTTCGCTTTATAAACGTCAAACAAAAATTAAATTCTAAAATGGTCCTTGATGGACAGATGTTATTTCCAATGGACACGTAGACAAAGTTTTGCTATATGCTCCCTGCTATGAATACCACGGTAAAAGAATTCAGAAAATCTCGGTAAACATATCGCAGGCTACGGGTAAAACACCAAGGACGAAAGTCCCCTAGAACTTAGAACTACTGAAACCTAACTAACCTAAGGATATCACACACACCCATGCCCGAGGCAGGATTCGAACCTGCGACCGTAGCTGTCGCGCGGTTCCGGACTGTAGCGCCTAGAATCGCTCGGCCACTCCAGCCGGCTGTGGTGTCACTACTAAGTAATATAGATGGATGCAGCTTCACTGTACACAGAAAGGACAGCTACAATATAGTACAGTATAGCATAGCTTAGGAGGTAACACAAGGAGATACGCAATGAGACAAACAGAAGTGACACTTTTATTCGAAGAAAATAATTCACCGTAGTAACTGTGTTTAATGATGGTCTCCTGCACGTTACACTCACCGGTCAAAGTTGTTGTGATACTGTGGTTCTTCCCCATGTGGGTCTGCATTCGGCCCTGACACCATTTTTATGGACGACAATGCGCAACCGCATCGAAGAGCGCCGGTGGGGCAACTTTTGTAATGAGAGGATAATAGGTGAATAGTCTGGCCCGCCCGTTTCTCCAACTTAAATACCATCGATCATGTGTACAATGCTTTCAAAACACGTATTGCAACACGTTCACGTGCACCAACAGCCGTTCAACAGTTTCCAGAGCCGCTGGTGAAGGAATGGATCGCCCTACCACAAGCAATTTTTACCAAACTTACAGTCAGCATAGGAGCACTCCTTATTAAGAATCATATCTCGTCTTTTGCAATGTCCAGAGCACCATTTTGAATCGTAGTGACTACAGTGTAGCTATTTCCGTTGAGTAAGGGTTTCATTTCTGTTAGCCTCATTGTGTATTTCTTTCTGTTACCTTCTCTGCTATTCTGTAGCAGTTCTTTCCAGATACTGTCAAGTTTCATCGATCTGTGCTAATTAGCAGTAACATATCAGCAGAAATTTACTATCGGTCTTAATTTTTGCACAACGGTATGTAAGGCAAACATAAAACAAGTGACAAATGCGTAGAGTTCTCATCACGTGTAGAACTTATTTAATAAAGCTATACGTATAAGACAGTTAGATTACCAAGAAAATAGACGTCATATATATTTCGCAGGCGAAAGACGTACTAACAGATAGGTAACTGAAGTTTGAGAGATCATACGGTCTGATAGTTGTCTGAAGAATAAGAAAGCTGTTCACGTAGCACAAGGCACAAACCACAAGCGAATGTCTCGTTACAAGCGCTTCCTCGTCATCGTTCGAACTTAATTTTTGAAACATATGCAAACATGGTGGAGCGAATTGCATACAAGACAAATCCATCAATATATGATATGGAGATACTGCATACTAAAACAGGCCCGGTTTGACCACATATTAAGAACAATAAATGCTTAGCTTTTCCGTCTAATTGTACTCATACTATACGCCCACCTAAAATTTTAAGATTCTATCCGTGACTGAAAGTGCTTAATCGAGTCATTTACATACCTATTTTTATAAACATTTTGGTATATTGCCTCTGTTTGTGTACTATTATACGTCTGGATTACGTCGCTGATAACAGGTAGTAAAAGAAAATTTCCGCATGTATATACACATCGCGTTACTTTGCCACACTTAAGACCCACCAGGTTTGAGATTTTCTTAAGTTTTTCTTTCGTCCTCCAGTAGAAATATTGAGCGCTGTGTGATACAGGTAGCTAAAAACAATATTTAATCAAACTTGGTTCACAAAATTTTAACAATGTGTTCTGTAATCGTGAACAGGAGTTTATCATTTACCGCTGTAATATTCCACGCATTTTCCTTTCCTGTTTCAAGCAATCCTATTGGAGTTTAAGGTGGTTTTCGTGTAATGTTTTAGTAATGAATCTTTTACATTCTAATAGGTGATAGATATGCGTGGGCACCAGATTTATTCTAGTACTTCGATGTTCAGCGTCCTACCTCCTATTAGTGTAATTTATTAAACTAATTTCTGCCGAATAGCGAAGTGGTTCGTTTTATATGTCCATCATATATTCACCTAACTGTTCTACTCAGTTGAGCTATGCCGACAGCATATTAAAATCATCGTCTTCTGACAGTCTCACTTACCCAAAAAATGTCATGCTGGAAACAAGGACAATTGTTGTTTATTTTTGCTGTTGTTTAATAAGTCTAAAAAAATTGACACTGCTGAGCCTCATTTTAGAATAACACATCGTATTATGAACTGTTTACCAGACGTCGAAAGGAAAAATCGCTCTCTTGTTCACGTCTTTGAAACTGTTACTTGTGTGTGGTAACAGCTTATGACTAACGAGAATATAATGTTAGCTCAAGACGTTTGTAGGACATACGCATAAAGAATCGAAATTTGACCTTGTTTCGGAGTAAATTAGAGTGTGAACCAACGCTCTGAGAGATTACACTTGCTTTTTAAGAATTTATTTCCTTCCATGATTATGATGTTCCGTTGACGTGCCTCATTTAGAGTCGAAAAAAGTCAGTGGAGATTATAGCACATGTGACATTCAGAAAACGAGTTTTCATCGAAGAAGAAGGGACTAACATCTTTGTTCGGCGAGCACATTACTAGTTCGGGGGTAGCAGAGACAGAGCACAAGCTCGAGTAACGGAAGTGTGGGATAGAAACCGACCGCGTCATTTTCAGAGAACCTTCCCGGCTACTGCCTCAAGGGCGCTAGAGAACGTAATTCAGGATGGCCGACAGTGACCCGAACCCCGCACCTATCGGATACGAGGCCATTTCCGGGCTGCTTGAGAGTTTTTGATAGATCTTTTATGTACTGTAGACTACAGAGAGATAAATCAATTTAAATGAACTTTTCAAAGTCCATACTACGTGACGGTGAGTCAATTACGATATTAGTGTATAGATTACATTATTTTCTTACATGATGCACGTAAAGTTTCGAGAAATATTACTTCATCTTTATAATCAAAAAGGAAACTTGTGGCAGACAAGAAATTTGCATCCAGTGAAGAACCCAAATATTATGAGCTGCTGTCTAACAATGTATTTATCCACCTTTGGCCCGCGCATTTGTGATGACTAGTTTATTTTTTTTTTTTTTTTGAGGTTTCTATGGCAACGCCTCAGTGTTGCCTCTCATTACACGACTATCGCTTTCAGTCTGTACTGACGGCAGCCTTCCGCACATCCTGGCTGAAAGCTGCCAACAGCCCCGTCAGCTGTCAGAGACGCTCTCTCGCCGTGTGGGGTATGGGCAAGGCCATAGTGGAGGAGACCTGTACGCCCTTTCCTTCGTTTAACTTCAAAAGTGGCTCTATCAGCAAACTCAGCGTGGAATCCAAGCCACAGAACGAAGCTATTTTTTCTCAAATGGAAAGCATTACAAGAGGTGAATGCCATGATAAATTCCAAATTCATGAAGAAACAAATTAGGACCTCCGCACAAAAGAAACGGGACTACCTGCGCTATTAACAAACTACCGTATTTATTGCGGCCGACATGGGCGCTGCTGTTTTTCTACCTTGAACTGTTGCCTTACGCAATGACAAGTTTCATGAAAATCGAACGAACTGGTTGTGGGGGTGGACGGGCAGTTGCTGGACAACTGTTCTTTGAGATGACGATAAAGAAACGAGATTTATACTGCAGGTTGCTATACCTACTAGATTTTCTCAGTTTGTCTAATCGGCTTTGGAGCCGACCCATTTGAGCTGTCTCAACTCTACATTTGTTTATTTCATAGCACAAAACGTTTCTGCATGTCGTTTTCACCGAGGCTGAGAAGCATCTCTGCCACTCTTGCCTACCGGATATACGCAAGACTGTGCCTGTAGTAAACAGTTCGACCTCTACCAGTGAAGCGAACAAAAAGGACACTAAGGGTCGTTATTGAATACACAGTGTCACAGGTTTGCACAAAAACATGAAACAAAAACTCAAACACTACAGATCCTGCAGATGTAGAAATAGAGTACCATGTAACTCAAAGAGCAATACCAGCACACATTTGAAATCAAGATTCAGACCATGTTCTTGTATGTATGTTTTACAGCTTTTTAACTTCTTTACACAATATAGCGTTATTAACCGAAATTATAAAAACCTGAAATCAATGCCCAAACCATAAAACCGATTAATTAAGAAATAATCCTGGTGATTCCTACAAACGGTGTGATTCAGCTGCCCCTACCACTGGGTTTTATGCAACTCTCAGGGCCTTAAACAGCACATGCAGGATTTTCATACTCCATCGTTCGCTACGTACAAACTATTAGCCACACAGAAGCAATGAATCTGACCTTTTCGTGGGAAAGTTAATGTTCTTAATTTTGTATTGCAATACGTTTCGCTTAGGTCATGGTTTTCGAGTTATTCAAGAAAAACGCGCTTGAAGGTCAGTTTTGCGCGTTTTTCTTGTATAATTCGAAAACTATGGCCTCTAGCGAAAATGTATCTCAGTACAAAATTTAACTACATAAAGGGCCCGTTCAATATTTTTTTTTTTTTCTGTATGACAAACCGCTTGCGTATAGTGAGCGATAGAATGTGAAAATCTTGGCCGTGGTATTTGAAGGTGTTGCAGAGCGCATTTAACCGATATGTGGTGCAGATAAGTCTTTATTGAGGTTGGCTTCATGTGAGTAAGTTTTAGAGATGGAAAGATATATATGGTTGAAGTGTGTATCTTTCATCCGTATTATATACTGACAATGTTCTTTCATTTACGAGACACAGCTTTTCTGCAATGATACTAACTCTGCCCAGGTTTGTTCGCTAGTTTGTGTTACAAATGTGTATCGTAACGATACTCAGTGGTCTTTCTGGTCGAATATCTTACAAACAGCTTTGCTATAACGTTGTTGCTTCAGAGCCATATTAGGATAACAAGTGACATAAAGTAACACATCTGTAGGAGAATGAAGTTAAAGATAGACAACTGGCTCCATGAAACATCCTGGCATTGTAAAACTGTGTGCCGGACCGAGACTCGAACTCGGGACCTTTGTGTTCCCGAGTTCGAGTCTCGATCCGGCACACAGTTTTGGTTCAAATGGTTGAAATGGCTCTGAGTACTATGGGACTTAACATCTACGGTCATCAGTCCCCTAGAACTTAGAACTACTTGAACCTAACTAACCTAAGGACATCACACACATCCATGCCAGTGGCAGGATTCGACCCTGCGACCGTAGCGGTCGCGCGGTTCCAGACTGAAGCGCCTAGAACCGTTCGGCCACAACGGCCGGCCACACAGTTTTAATCTGCGAGCAAGTTTCATATCAGCGCACACACCGCTGTAGAGTGAAAATTTCATTCTAGAACTGGCTCCATCTTGGAAAATAAATTCTTACGTTATTCACTGATCCACCAGAAGATAACTGTGCAAGCCCTCGAAATGTGTCGTGGAAGAAAATAAAATGTGTCTGGCACACGTCATTGTGTTAATTTGCCTCTTGAGTAAAGAGCGTCAGATACTATATTTTACTGGAGTTGTCAGAAAATATCGCAGTATTCAGCTATTGTACGGCAGAGGTAGGAAGTAATAAAGGTGACGGAGAAGAGGCGGAGCGTGAGTACGTATAGGAGAGGGCGAGGCTGGGAGCTCCCAGCTGCAGGCTGCACATATTGGCGACGCGGCTTTAGTGCGCTCCGCCACCTGCCGTTTTACTGCCGGCCCCCCAATATAAGGCGCTTCTCTACTCGTTTGCCGTCGCTCCGGCGTAGCGGCAGCGCGGGCGCAACAAGGATTCGAAACGAACGACCGAAGTAGGCAAGCAATGGGAGCAGACTGGCGCCTCCGCGCCTGTGAGACTGCACGAGGTGCTTCCTGTGTCACTGCTGCCGCGCCGCTAGCTTTCACTGTGTCACATGTCCGATGAATAGTACGCGCACTGGTGCTCGTGGACAAAGAAATGGCCGTGACTGCTGAGAGAATAGAGGGGGCACAGAGCTGAGACAGAGTTCAGTTCGAAAGTTTCCTAACACAAGGGGAAGCATCATCTCCAGTACCGAACAGTTATAAATCACTGACACTAATGCACTCAATAAAAGAAATCCTAAATATTCAGCATCATCCAGTCTTAAATTCTACAGTAAATAACAATTTTGTACGTCATATTCAGTGTTACATACTGACTATACCCACCACCCACGACCCATGACTGCCCCCCAGCCTACAGTGCGTAGTTCTCGCAATTAGTTTTGATTTTTGCCAATCTTGTGTACTCTCAATACAATTTGTAGATATTCGACTTTCAGAAAATACTTTTTTTGTGTTTGGAACCTAACTATGACTTACACTACTGGCCATTAAAATTGCTACAACAAGAAGAAATGCAGATGATAAACGGGTATTCATTGGACAAATATATTATACTAGAACTGACATGTGATTACATTTTGTCGGCCGAAGTGGCCGAGCGGTTCTAGGCGCTACAGTCTGGAACCGTGCGATCACTACGGTCGCAGGTTCGAATCCTCCCTCGGGCATGGATGTGTGTGATGTCCTTAGGTTGGTTAGGTTTAAGTAGTTCTAAGTTCTAGGAGACTGATGACCAAAGAAGATAAGTCCCATAGTGCTCAGAGCCATCTGAACCATTTTTTGATAACATTTTCACGCAGTTCGGGTGCATAGATCCTGAGAAATCAGTACCCAGAGCAACCACCTCTGGCCGTAATACCGGCCTTGATACGCCTGGGCATTGAGTCAGAGCTTGGATGGCGTGTACAGGTACAGCTGCCCATGCAGCTTCAACACGATACCACAGTTCATCAAGAGTAGTGACTAGCGTATTGTGACGAGCCAGTTGTTCGGCCACCATTGTCCATGAAGGGTAGAGTCACGGGTCGTAACACATCTGAAATGTAACGTCCATTGTTCAAAGTGCTGTCAAAGCGGACAAGAGGTGACGAGACGTGTAACCAATGGCACCCCATACCGGCACGTCGGGGGCTGATACGCCAGTATGGCGATGACGAATACACGCTTCCAATGTGCGTTCACTTCGCCCTCTTTCAGCGTTGAGTCGTGGGAACTAAGTTACTTGTGCCTGCTGAGTGAACAATCCCCCTTTTACTGAAGAGAAGTACACGCACTTCCCATAAATATACTATTATTGGACAATCCATTATTCTGTTTTATTGACGATTTTTCCAAATACTAAAAATTTCATCTTCAGACGTGGTTGTGAGAGTCCAACTCAACCGAATCAGTAAAATACTTAAAACGATGCAAAACGTAACCACATCGACAATCAATAGTGATACTATGAGCATAAAATATGCAATTTCTTGTGTGCATTCGATATCAAGGCTAATCATACAGCAATCGAAGCTTCGTGCCCAACGAAAACTGAGTTTGTCACGTCTGCACAAGTGGCAGATGATCTGAAACTCAGGTTAAGGTTGAAATAGTCTTCGGAACGCTGGCACACAAGTCTTTCACACCGCCACCTTCATCTTCTCTGTCTACGAGGTACAATCGATTCGAGTAATTATTGTTGCAAAAGACATAAAAGAAAAGAGAACAGCTGCATTACATCGGGTGAGTACACTTTACACGTACAGCAAGTCGTCTTCTTAACGCGAACGATAACAGGGCGTTTGTATTTTTGTCTGGGTCTAGACGACTCCAAATCTTCGTTTCCGAGAAATTTTTCCGAGAGCTCTCTTTGACCGTAGGGAAAACGTTGCAATGAGGAAACCCCTCCCAAATATTATCAGTTGATACTCCCTCCACGCCAGTTTTAGCTCGCCTGGTGTTGACTGACACGAACTGTGCTCTTAAGTGCATCTATCTGTTGGGGCGGAGAATGGAAATTATAAAATTCCGGCAGGTATCCTCAGCCGACATATCCACGAACTTTCATCAAATGATTTCTCAGCGCGCCCATGATATTCTGAAAGAGGAAAGGGCGACGACTACGAAATTTTTTTCATTTGTTTATTTTTTGTCTTTGGGCAGCAAAGACTATAGTTACAGTAGTTGCAAATGCCACATTAAAACAATAAAAAGTCTACGATGTGCAAACATAAATTCTTAATGTGAAATGCAACACTAAAAGACGAACACCATTCAGTCGGCAGTAATTACAAGAGCGCAAGTTAACATTAGCGCAATTTTCTCAACAGAACAACGATAAGCATGTGAAGTACAAAGATAAATCCGTAAAATAAATTTTAAAAAAATTATGAGCCGGGTTTCGAACCGGGCTGGTTCCATAGGAGAATGATATCGACAGCAACTTTTAATTGAAAGCTTGACAACGGTGTCGTTTACAAATATAGGTTCTTAGCGCAAAGTAAAAACACAAACAGCCATCTCAGTTTTCGAACCAGATTGCTTGCATGGAAGGACAAGATCTACTCACCTTATAGATCAAAGCCGGATACCGGCATCTTTTAAATAGCTCTCGAGCAAGTAATAGCTACACGGGGTAAACATTAATAAAACCGTCGAACTGCAGGGCAGACACCTGACTGGAAATGGAGGATAAAAGGTGCTAAGAACACGTGTCCGGAAATGGACGGTGTGCGTGCAACGACAACAGATCGTCACGGAACACAGTAAACAGCTGCATCGCATCCATGTCACAATGGATATTTAAAGTGGCCTCAATGTGATGCAATGCACGCGATCACACGTCGCATCATGGATTGCCACACTGTTCCGCACGTTCCGCTCTCTCTCCGAATAGCGCCACAGGCGTCGTAAACTCGTTGTTGAAGCGCCTGTGCACCAGAAACTGGTTCAGCATACGCAATGCTTTTCAGTTGCCCCCAGAGCTAAAAATAAGTTCTGTGTTTAAGTCTGGTCTAGAGTCTGGTGATCTAGCAGGCCATGCTACAGGGCCTCCGCGTCCTATTCAATGTTCTGGGAAGATGTTATTGAGATGTCGGCGAACTGTAATGCGGAAGTGGGGTGGTGCTTCCTCATGCAGAAATCGTGTAACATGTCGTATTCCCAAAGGCACATTCTCAAGCACTGGAGGCAGAATAATTCGCAGGAAGTCCATTTACGTTCCTTCTTCAAGGCGTTGTGGAATAATAAATGGCCTAAATACGTGGTCATCAGGAATACTTCCCACACACTGACTGTGAACCGATACTGAGGAGACGTCTCAGCCATTCCCCAAGGACTGGTTGTAGTCCACAGATAACGATTACGCAGACTGTTGTGGTAAAGATTGCTTCGCCAGCAAAGAGGAGTGATGATAGAAATCCCATAATTATGATAGTCTGGTGTAAAAACCATCGATAAAATCCTTTCCGTATAAGGAAATCCGCTGCTAATAATCCTTGTATGCGCTGCAGGTGATAAGCATAGTAGTGGTTGTCACACAAGATCCACATAATCGTACTTCGACTTACACTACATCGATGGGCCACTTGTCTGGAGCTTGTATTAGGGTACAAATCTCTTATACGCACAGTCCACCACCTCCCTGCACGTTCATCTACCTGAAAGGATCCAGGATCACACAAACGCCCAATAAGAGCTTGAACTGTTGTGTGATGTGGTTGGTGTCTGTGAGGGTATTTGTTTTTGTATAGCCGTTCTGTCTCTCCACCGTTTCTGTTTGCTTACTAGTACACAAACACCATTTCGGCGCCGGCCGGAGTGGCCGAGCGGTACTAGGCGCTACAGTCTGGAACCACGTGACCGCTTCGGTCGCAGGTTCGAATCCTGCCTCGGGCATGGATGTGTGTGATGTCCTTAGGTTAGTTAGGTTTAAGTAGTTCTAAGTTCTAGGGGACTGATGACCACAGAAGTTAAGTCCCATAGTGCTCAGAGCCATTTGAACCATCTGAACCATTTCGCCTTGTTCCCGGCATAAATACCGGACCATTCTGCTACTTACAGTACGATGCGTCAATCACACAGTCTGCAACACACAAGGAACACATGACACCTGCTCAGTGGAACTTTCATTCATTAGCACCATCTACCGTGACAACAATGCGTTTGCAGACACATGTTCATAGGACGTCTCTTCCTCCATTCAGAGTCAGAAACCAGTCCCAGCAGTTTGTCGGTTTTATTAATGTACAGACTGTATACACCCAACTGGTGAAGCGAACAGTTACACTTGTGGGAAGGGGATACCCGCTCGCAACCAATTTTTGCACAAGACCGCCTGTGCGGCCGAGTACTTGGTACACCACAATATGCGTGGTTCAGAGCCGCCACAGCTGTTGAGTCCACTGTCCAAAAGCGATGGTTTTCAATCGGTGTAGACGGGCGGGGTGATACTTGTGTCCCAGCCTCATGGCGATGAGAGAGGTCACATACATCTACTAAGCTTCACCGAGATGAACCATGGCCCGGAAGAGACGTTCGTTTGCATGGCCGCCAGGGGGTCGTCATTATAATGTTGTTATTCGTACCAGTCACAAACCCCAACGCGAAAAGCAGCTTTCTTGACCGTTGAGGTCAAATCCGTATCAGGGATTGGTGTTGGGTGGAACTTTCCTTCCATAATTCTCCTCTTAGTGAGGCGGTGAATAGTTGAGTTATGGAGAATGCCATGATGTCCTTTCATCCAAAGTAAACGGACGTCACTACTACGCGAAGGAAAGGGTACGAGAATCAAATTCCCGAGGAGCGTAAGTGCACTGCGTAACAAAAGGAGGCGTTGCTTGCCGGCAGAGGACGGTGCAACTTGGAGAGTCGTGACTGGGCAATATAGCGGCCGCCGCAGGCCGGCAGCAGAGGCTGCGGTGGAGGCGGAGGCGTGGGCGGACGCAGAGGGCCCCCGGTATTCGATATCCAGTGGCAGCGCGGCGTGGGCGGCGGCGGTAATTCGCGGCTACTCGCTCGGCCAGAGATATCACGGCGTGGATTCCGCCCTTCCGGCAGATAGCCGAGCCCTGCCCACCCCGGCCAATATCTTGTAATCTATGGGCGGCGTCGCGGCATTGTTCCCGGCCAACTTGGGCCCTCCTTGGCCGCCCTAAGGAGCGCCGGTCACACTTCCTGCAGCCCGGCAGCCGGGAGCCGGGAAACCCGCTTTGTCCCAGCGCCGCTTAACTTGGACACCCGCCGCTACCTGCCTCTCCCCGATAACCGCCAGCAAATTCTGCGCCGACGCCCCAACTAGGATTCCGGACACGCGAAGGGTACTTGTTGTGTAGGAACAGGTTTGCCGCAAAAGCTGACGCACTTGACAGACTTGGGTATTCCCATACCATCATCTACTTCCCCGACCCGATCCATTTATTATTTAGGCATTTAACAATGAGTGATGAGTTTTTATAACCCTTCATCAAGTAAGGTCGTCACTGCCGCGACAGTCATCCCTGCATTCTTCTACGTCTCTTCGTTCTTGCTGTCGCAATATTCAACAATGAGGAATTTCTTTAGATGTACGGAGACGTTGTTGCTACAGAAACGCGTACAGGAACCAATGCTAGGCAAAAACTGCAACTGCGCCTGGGTTTCAGGAAACTGCTGCAAACCTCCCATAAGCAACGAACAGTGTCCTACTGCCATAGTCTGTTCTTTCTGTTAACAGTGACTTGCACAAAGAATCATCCCTACAGTTCGTCAACTTAGTTAACGTAATAGCACAAAGTGAGACATCTTGATCAGATTTCATTTTTGTCAGAGATCGCCAGCTAGTGCGCCACTACAGAGTTCTGTTCGGTGATGTTCCATGAACAATCATATACGACAGTTATGAGTAGCACTACTTCCTGGTCACCAGTTTTGTACGTAGCCGATCATAAACCTTCGAAGACGTCGATGATGTCAAAGTTTCATTTGGTCGCAATATACTTAATATTTACAAATCTTGAAACATCACAGTCTGCTTCATTTTTCACGTAATTCTTCTGTTTCAGTACAACTATTTCATAATTCTGAAATTACAGTCGATACTCGGACGATTCACAGATCTGGCACTGAATATAGGGCCATTTCGTTTTTATTACTCCCAGCAATCAGATAATGCATTTTAATTCCTAGTATTCAGGAAATTTGAGTGTTCTATAATACACTGTCAGCAACGGGAAGAAAAAACATCATCATTGAGGTAGATTTCAACTCCATCAACGCCTTAATAGGAATGTCGGTGATACGGATTCTGTTCCATGCCTTCGGCGGACCACTGATCCAATTTAATATTCAGTTAATAGAGAACTTAAAAATTGAATCACGGTAAAAATGGGGTTGTCGGCAGGAAATTAACATCCGGTGGTAAAAATCATGAGAAATACCTACGTCCTCCCAACGTTTTGAGGAGGTTTGTATGCATCAATGATCCACACAGCCATGCTGGTGGGAGCTACGCTCCTGCTAAGGTCACCCATATCAGACTGGTCAGTATATGAGAAAACAGACAAATACCACTAGGGCTATAGGTCTTCGGAGTATGTGGGCAGCAATCGCATCGGCGTTTAGCTATGTCTAACACTCCCACTTAGATGTACCAGACGTCTTCTGTTTTCTTTCCTAGTGGCCTACCTTAGCCTACTCTTTCTTTTTCGACTACGACGGTATTAGGTTGCGAGACCGGAGGGTGTCTTCCACTTGATTCTCGCCGGCCGCGGTAGTCTAGCGGTTCTAGGCGCTCAGTCCGGAACCGCGCGACTGCTACGCTCGCAGGTTCGAATCCTGCCTCGGGCATGGATGTATGTGATTTCCTTAGGTTAGTTAGGTTTAAGTAGTTCTAAGTTCTAGGGGACTGACGACCACAGATGTTAAGTCCCATAGTGCTCAGAGCCATTTAAACCACTTAAACTTCATTCTCTAGTGAAGAGGTTGTCAATGGTTTAGACATCGGGAAAGAAGGTTGTATAACATCGAAACAGTAAAAGACGCGGAAGACACCTTTTCTACACAGACAAAGCACGAAACCTGAGAAGGCGGTCTGCCTAGGAATGATAATCCGAAATATTACTTAGTGGGCTTGGAAGCTCTGAGATGGCAGCTCCGTCACCAAACTTAACCTGCGCAGTGCTCGTAACGCGCCCTAGGGATTTTATACATACTGGCTCTTTCCACAATACAACCTCATGTGAAAAAGAATGGATCACGGAGGAGGCGTAGGCAATTCAAGGATAAACGATTAGGTATCATAGATACTATAAAAATAGCTACATGCAACGTAAGAGAGACTGGAAACGAAGAAATAGATATAGATCACAAATAAAAACAAACTGATGTAGTTATTCCAACAGAAAGAAACTGATGTTAAAAGGCAAGACAGATCTTGATTACTGTACAGTGATATGCAGGAAAGTAGGGTAAAACGGCCGGCCGAAGTGGCCGAGAGGTTCTACGCGCTACAGTCTGGAACCGCGCAGGTTCGAATCCTGCCTCGGGCATGGATGTATGTGATGTCCTTAGATTAGTTAGGTTTAAGTAGTCCAACGTTCTAGGAGACTGATGACCTCAGAAGTTAAGTCCCAAAGTGCTCAGAGCCATTTGAACCATTTTAGGGTAAAACCGCGTGCTTTAACTTTCAATTCATATAGATTACTTTCAATGATCAATACGTTTGTAAATTAAGGTTATTCAGAACTCTTATATATTCAATAAAATGATATTAGTCCGATTTCACCTTAAAATACACCATCGCAGCATAAAAAATAATAAATCTAATTAAACACACAAAAAAAAACATTTTCCCCGCCAGCTGGATAAAACGGGATACCAATTTAAATGAATGGAAAAACTTGAAGACAAGAAAAAAGGTTTATTCTGCCCCAAAAAATTACATAAAAATACAGAAATATATAAATATAGAACTATGGAATACAATGAAACGTTTTTGAGTGTCAAAACTCGTTTTCAATGAATAACTTCAATTATTTAAAATATTTTACTAATATACACGAAAATCTCAATAAATGGTCCTAATAAAAAACTGAAAACACACTTATAAATAACAGAATTCACAGACGAAGTGCCGGCCGAAGTGGCCGTGCGGTTAAAGGCGCTGCAGTCTGGAACCGCAAGACCGCTACGGTCGCAGGTTCGAATCCTGCCTCGGGTATGGATGTTTGTGATGTCCTTAGGTTAGTTAGGTTTAACTAGTTCTAAGTTCTAGGGGACTAATGACCTCAGCAGTTGAGTCCCATAGTGCTCAGAGCCATTTGAACCATTTGAACAGGCGAAGTAGTAGTCTTCTTCGTCAGGATTGGAACACTGTTCGTGAGCTAACACTGGATACGCACGCTTCGTCTGGGTCTTCTTAGCCTGATTAACTTGAAGAATCTTCTTTTTCAATTTTTTCGCTGCTCTAGTCTTTACAAATGTTGCTTCCTATTACTTCACCTTCTTTACAGCTTTACCCTTCTGTTTGTTTTCCACAAAGTTTTCGTTTTGAGTTTTTCTTTTCTTGTTTGCATTTCTTGGCTTTTGCTTCAACTTTCAAATCATTTTTCTGCGGTGATGACGTCAGAATTACTGCTTTGCCCTTTCTTCTGTTGGCGATTTCTTTGCACTTTCTACCAAGTAAATCTCTGCACGAGGCATTACAAGCTTTTACATCCGATTGTGCCCCACAGTGCAATATTGAAAAAAACATGGCATTGTAAAGTTGGTATTCATATCATGTGCACCATACAAACATTCAAAGGCACTGAAAAACATGCTTAATCGAAATAGTCACTTAACTGTTTTTATGAGATAATGTTTCTCCGGAACACTCGTACAGGAAGCTCCGACGTCGTAGAAAATTTCAGCGAAAACTTTAAAAATGTGTAGAAGGAAAAGCATCACAGTTACTAACGACTCCCAGAATGACGGTAGCTGGTAGTTCTGAGTGTTATCAGACCAATGGCATGTCATTGTCGTACTGAGTTGGTGTCTGCTGTGCCGCTCTGTATCGGTGACAGTGAAAAAATATGTGTTCTGGGGATCCATGTTCCCAAAACGTAGAGGTAGCACTCTGGCTGTGGCCTGGACGGTGTAAGTGCACTGGGTAAGGGCCGTGATCTGTCAGAAAGTGAACCATACCCCGGATGTAACTGATATGGCTCAGTCTCAGACGTTCCCTGATATCGAGGAATATCATCCTTATCGCTTGACTCCCATTCCCTTTGCCATGTATCCACCCGCCATTTAACGAGTCGGTGCTTCTCGGTGATGCGCTGTTCGGTAATATCTCCCTCCTCAGCCAGTACATTGCAGCCCGAAACCGAATGGTTATGTCGATAGGGAAGTTTCCAAGCACCACTCGGAGAGATTCTCTGAAGATACAGATACAGATAATACGTATTTCTGGAAAGTTTAGATACACATTGTACCTGCCCGCATCTCGTGGTCGTGCGGTAGCGTTCTCGCTTCCCACGCCCGGGTTCCCGGGTTCGATTCCCGGCGGGGTCAGGGATTTTCTCTGCCTCGTGATGGCTGGGTGTTGTATGCTGTCCTTAGGTTAGTTAGGTTTAAGTAGTTCTAAGTTATAGGGGACTGATGACCATAGCTGTTAAGTCCCATAGTGCCCATGAACCATTTGAACACATTGCACCTATTGCGAGTATACCAAACAGGAAGATCACGACAGTATCGCCCAAAAATACCCTCTGTTCTAATCGTGGCGTGTGTGCTCATGGAAAAAAATATCGCAACACCAAGAGGGAGCCTTGCGACATAAATGAAAGTTCGTAGACGTAATTCTACATTTCGAAGAGGATGCCTATCGAATTTCGCACCAGTCGCATAAGATTGGGCTAGTAGAGCCAGTATGAGGATACAAATCGGGTTTGCTTCAAATGCGCGTGCGCGTTAGTTACAACACCTCACTGTGTTTGAACGAGGTCGTACAACAGGGCTTCCAGAAGATGAATGTTCCTTCTGCGATTTTGCAGAAAGACTTGGTAGGAATGTAGCCAATGTATGTGACTGCTGGCAGCGGTGATCAAGAGAATGTACGGTCGCAAAAAAATCAGACTCCAGGCGGCCACGTGGCACTGTGGAGAGCGAAGAACATCGTGCTCGGCGTAATGCCCTGGCAATCGTGTTGCATCTTCAGCAGCAATTTCAGCAGCAGCTGGCGCTAGAATGACACAACGAACTGTTACAAATTGGTTACTTCAAGGACAACTCCGAGCCGACCGTCCTGTAGCGTGCATTCCACTAACCCCATACCACCGCCATTTGCACCTTCGGTGGTGCAAGAGAGAACCGACTCGAGAGCAGGGTGGACGTGTGTTGTGTTTTCTCATGAAAGCTGGTTTTGTCTCGATGCTAGTAATGGCCGCGTATTGGTTAATAAGAAGCCAGCTGAGTCTCTGCAACCAGCCTGTCTGCGTGCTAGACACGGTGGAGTTATGGCCACGTGTGCGATTTCTTACGACAGCAGGAATACTCCCGTGGTTATTCCATGCACTCTGACTGAAAGACTGTACGTCAGTCTGGTGATTCGCCCTATAGTGCAGCCATTCATGAACAACATAACAGCGGAGGTTTTCCAACAGGATAACGCTCGCCCAAATACCGCTGTTGTACCCCAACGTGCTCTACAGTGTGTCGACGTGCTGCTTTGGTCTGCCAGATCACCAGATCTGTGGCTCTAAGCGCTATGGGACTTAACATCTGAGGTCATCAGTCCCCTAGAACTTAGAACTACTTAAACCTAACTAACCTACGGACATCACACACATCCACGCCCGAGGCAGGATTCGAACCTGCGACCGCAGCGGTCGCGCGGTTCCAGACTGAAGCGCCTAGAACCGCTCGGCTACACCGGCCGGCTTACCAGATCTGTCTTCAATCGAGCATGTATGGTGCATCATCAGAGGACAACCCCAACGTCGTTCACAAAACAGCATCAACTGCCTCTTTATTGAACTATCTAATTCAACTCCAACGCACAAACTGACATCCGGCACTTGTACAACACAAAGCATACACGTCTGCATGCTTGAATTCAATATTCTTGGGATGACAGTGGTTATTAATGAACCAGCATTTTACACATGCAATGGCTTACCCCGCATCTTACAAACATGTGATCTTGCTGTGTTAATCCCTTAAATATGTTAGCCAGACAAATATATTTCCGAAATTTCATTAGTCTACACTAATATTTTTGGGTGCTGCGATTTTTTTCCGTCAGTGTAATTTCTTAGTGACAGATCGCGTTTAGGTTTTTTTTTTTTGTACTTTTTGTTTGTTGAAAAGCGCGAAAAAAATGAAACATACCTTACCCTTTTATGGCTGTTTGAGTGCGTCCTTTGGGAATTCACCTTATTGTCCATTTACTAGAGCTTTAGAGTGGAGTGGGTACGATGTTCCACCAAGATAGACTGGTGCAACCGACAACTGGCGCTCTAGAGGTCACAGTTCACGTCTGCGAACATGTCGAGTGGGATAGTTTCTGACCGTACGTCATCCAAAAACATGTCCTACACGTACTGACATCTTGCGTCCCGTTTCGTATATTCTGAAAGTACAAGTGAGGCAACTGTTTCGTTCGCACTACGTCTGAGTTGCTTTGTGTGGGGGGCCAGGAGTCTTTGGCCACAGCCTGTGTGTGCCAGGTGGCGGCTGCAGCGTGTGTGGCAGGCGAGGCCGCAGGCTGGGGGCGGCAGACCGCAGAGGCGGCGTCGCGCAAAGGCGCCGCTAGCCGCCGCGACGCCGGCGCCGCCTGCTGCGGTCAGCGCGCGCGCCCTGCCGCGCCAGGTGCCGCCGCCGCCGCCGCCGCTGCTGCCGCGCCGACGCCGCTGCCGAGGCCCGCCGCCACCGCACAACTTTGACCCGGGCCGCACAAATACGCGTAAATATTAATGAGGTTTCGCCAAGTCATTAGCCCGGAAAATGGAGTCCGTCGCAGGGCAGGCGGCAGAGAGGCCGTGTGGGGGCGGGAGTAGGCTGGGGGCGGGAGTGGCGGTGTGGGGCGGCTGCCGGCAGGAGGCTGGCAGCCTCGCTCAGCGTCTTGCCGACAGACACGCAAATGGAGGGCACAGCTCCGCCGCCGCTACAGTGGCAGCAATTTGCGCCACTGCAAGACTCCAGAGAGCTTTAATTACCTCGGCCTGCCCAGAGACTCTCGTTTGAGTCCTGTGCGTAAACCAACTCCGCCCTGACAGCACCTAGTTTACTTTTGAAATGCCGTCTTATGTACTTTCCACCTCAAAATTGTGCAGTTCATGTGGCAACAATGGATCGTGTGAACCTACCGATGCGCAACGTCGGTATTGACCAGTAACGGAATGACATATATGACTTAGTAAATGCCCAAACGCAGAGCACTGATAATATTTTTACTGCTTCTATATTATTTTTTTGAACATAGGTTGTGGTAATAGACTGATTTGTAGCTTTGAACGGGGTCCAGTTTACTTTGGAAGGTGACAAATTTATTGCGAGCTGCCGAAGCCAGAGAAAGTGAATATGAAATCTCAGTTTTTCTGTCATACAAACTTTTAGAATAGCCGGAGGACTAAGTGTACTAAAATGGCAACAATAGGCCCTATGCTTGTCAGTTCGCGAAGCCATCGAAAGTTATATCCCGAGAATAGCTGTAATTGTTTTATAGCAGTAATTTTAGGCAGACTGGATTTTGTTGAGTAGTTTATGTTTGCCATTTTGATGACTTCGTGGGTCAAAATAGACGGGTGACCTCGGCGAGTTAAATATTCCCGTAACAGGTCCCCGTCGCAGGTAGCTGCAACATGGATCTTGAAATGGTTTCACATTTATTTGACAATATTAAAAGCGAACCATAATTTCTTGATTGGGTTCCAAATGACGTAACACAGTAAACTGATACACATCAAATAATTTTCTAGTGAAAAAATTCTGAGCAGTCCAGAATTGGTTCGAGTGAATCTTACGAAAGCGCTAATACCACTTTAGGAAAGGCGTGGAAGATATATACTCAAGAGCTAAATCATCAATGTATGTTTCTCAAAGATTTGCACTGGTATCATTGATGGATATAAATAGAAGACATATCTTTCATTGTTACTGCCATTTTCACGTACACGAGCTTTAATTACATCCGATAACCAGAAGCAAAATATTAATGAATCTGTGTATACTGTTTATGCAAAATCTGCAAGCTATTCGAGACTGGTACAGAAATTCGGTAGAATCTCATGAACTTGGAAACAATTCTTACAGCTCACCCAAACTCTCTTTATGACACAGGACGCGAATCGCTTTTGCACGTCACCCTGAATGGTACAGAAACGTGTTCCAATGTCTCAGTTCCAGATCTTGGTTTAACATTCGATGAAGATGACGTAAAATATTCTCTTTGTGAATTGGATAGTATATTCGTCACTTCTTGTCACCCAAAATGATTCTTAAAATATATTCCAAAATAGCTCGGAAATTTGCATTCCCTCTATTGTAATGCACTACAGCGATAAATTGACACTGTTCCTAGCGTGCTGAGCTTGAGATTGTGTGCATTTGTTAAGCTACCCACTGACTCAATTACCCTTCCTACAAAGAAAAGTTCGCGTTGTGTGCAGACCAAATGTGCCATTATAACACACTTTGTTTGCTCCATTGTATCCTCTGTAACAACAATTCAACGTAACTTCCGCAAATCAGAAATATCCGTGAGTCAATCGTCCTGACTTTCCGGATTTCTTTTCACCCATGACAAAAGTGTTTACCTCCGCGCGGCTGATGTTGTCTTTGAAAACCATAGGTGCTGCTCCCGTTGAAAAAGAAAAATAAATTCCTTTGCGGGAGCCAAGCGAAACCGGATCCTGCATGTGGTGATTAGGTGCGCTCAGCAAGTGGACCACGAGATTAAGATGAAGTCATATAGCTCCGAGATAATTGCCTAGCAGGGCTTGAACTGGAAATTGTTAGACACGCCTACGGTGCCGGAAACTAACATCACATGCAGGCTTCGAAGATGCCTGCCACAGGGGGTAAGTTTTTCTGGAAGACCGTCAACCAGGACGCGACAGAAGCGCCGCTAGAGGCCACGGGCAGCACAGTCCTATTCCCTTCCGCAAGACACGTGATAGGAAACAGGTCCGCCTGTATCGTAGCACCATGTGGTACTTAGAGCAGCGCTCAGGCCAGATCAGACTAGTTTCCTGGGTCAGGCACCGAGTTCGCAATTATTCATTCAGTAAGGATTCTCACTTGTGAGCCACCTCCATGACGTCGCTGCCATTGACATCTTACTTTGCCACCCTGGGAGTAGCCAGCTGTGGAGTTAGAGTGTTCGTGACCTCCTCGCCGAAGAAGACAGGGACTCTGTCCTCATGGCAGACTAGTGGACTTGTAAATTTATTCCTGTTTAACTTTCAAATAGCTACAAGCCCGACTTAGACAATTTTGCTCGCTATTGTACTTTGGCAATCCAATTGGCCACCAGCCGCCAGAGGTAATATTGTTCTATTCTAAGAAGTGACATATTTTTGTTTAGCTTCAAACCACGTTAGAGTAGACGTGTTATTAACCTATCATAAATAAACTAGTTCAATATTGGTACCTGAATATCTTTTGTGCTGCCATCGGCGGACATATTAGAAATATTTCTGTGGAAAGTTAAAGAAGAGCATTACGAAGAACCAAAAGCTGCTGTAACGTATGGACAACCAGTTTTGGTTAAGGAACCACCACCAAGTCATGTGACTTGGTCGCTTGACCGCAAGTACACTGAAGCTGTGCAGTAGCGTTTACAGAAAATGTTTGGTCACGAAAAGTGGGCGACACGGGCATCCACAGTATGCAGGAATTAACATCACCTCCATTGGAGGCAACCTGCGTTGACAGGGAGTACGACGGCAGTGGCGAGTCAGATTCCTTTACAAGATATTGGCGCTTGCCAACGACGTCTCTGCCGTTTGCAAAAACACGCTGTACAGATCTCAGAGATTTACGAGGGCACCATGAGTTGCAGCCAAGCACGCTAGATCATCCTATGTGCAGACTTTATCATCTTATGGAGTTACCACCTAACGGTGTGCCAGTCTCGAACCATTGCGAGAGCGGATATATGAAACGTGTCGTGCACTTTTGTAGTCGTTGAAAGTGGGGGTGTATGTATGATAGCACTAAGATGATATTTTCACCCTTAGCATTATCTGATTTCTTTCACACAACTAAACTAAACTCTAAACTCCGCCCGAACAGGCTGTGAAGGGCCAAAGGTACTGACCGGCCGCCGTATCATCCTCAGACCAAAGGCGTCTCTGGATCCGGATATGGAGGGGCGTCTGGTCAGCACACCGCTCTCCCGACCATACGTCAGTTTACGAGACCGTGGCCGCTACTTCTCAATCAAGTAGCTCCTCAGCTTGCCTCACAAGGGCTGAGTGCATCCCGCTTACCAACAGCGCTCGAGAGACCGGTTGGTCACCCATCCAAGTGCTAGCACTGCCCGACAGCGCTTAACTTCAGTGATCTGACGGGAACCGGTGTTACCCCTGCGGCAAGGCTGTTGGTTTTTTTTTTTTTTTTTTCTCACAAGAAAATATAAAAGTAGTCATCACACTCTTCTTCTAGTAGCTGCAGACACTACTGAGCTTTTCTCCCATGAAAGTTGCTGGAACAAGAAATAAAAATAAAAACATGCAATAATAAATTAAGCATATAAAAGATTGCCTTGTCTGTTCTGCATAATCAATGATAATACAGTTAACGATGCTCTCGGGCCTAGATCACTATCGTGAGGCGCAATAGGTATCGATTGCTAAGAAATCTTTCTTGCCAGTCTCTGCACACTGACTGCAGCAAGTTAGCTACTCTGAATAATCGCTATTTTGTACCACTCTTCCCCGTCCAGAAAGATTAAGGAAATTCGAAAAGTCTTCCGATGCAGAGTATCTAAGATCGATCTAGTGTTGCAGCCACCCATTCCATAAAGATTTCGCGTCGCAAATAGCAGAAATCTCCTGTTTGGTTACCCGAGTAAATTCACTGCATATTTATCTCTTATCTCAAAGACGCATAAGACGACTGAGATGGGAAACGACAAGACACTCTGAACGACATGTGGGTATTGACAGATTTAATATGTCCAAGTTGGTCAGTGGTGTTTGCTGTTCTCTCTGAAAGTGCAAGGAGCCATGGAAGGTTAGGGTATAGCTTCATGTTGATGTCGAAGTTACTAGATTCGGAGCACAAATTGTGATAGTAGATGGATGTGGACTACATCTACATGTACATGGATACTCTGCAAATCACATGTAAGTGCCTGACAGACTAAGAACGGCCATTTCTATCGGCAAGGAACCATCCCAGCATTTCCTTAAGCCGTTTAACGTAAACAGAACTTCGGCCCAAAGACGAAATGCCATTCGTCGTAAGTAGATTATGACAAGAATCAAGACAGGTAATCGAAGTAAATTTTAAAAAAAATCACCCAAACGGCCTTCGTCTGTCCCTATTGATGAACTAAGTAAGTGACACTGGTTATTAACAAACTTTAACTGCCAAATTAAATGAGGTAGACATGTCCCACTGAAGTTCTAAAATTACCGTAGACTATCATAAGTAAGGCTAGCCTAATAAAGTTCTCGTACTAGCTTTGGTCTTTAAGGTAGTAGCCGCGTTACCTGTGCGTTAGGCATGTTGCATACCTGTCGAGCATTGTATCAAAGCGAGCGTGTTCTTTACGTATGCGATCAGTGTCTTACGTTCCCCTAGAAACCGTCTAGAAATAAACTGAGGATATATAAGCACCCACGTAGTCTACAGATCAGTACTTCGTCGAACTTATATAAAACACTTTTCCGTTATTCGTAAACAACTTCGGCATTCATCGATAGAATCAGGAAACTGTTGCCTTTAATCATGATGAGAAACGTTGCACTGACTACACACTAACAGAAATAATTAATTACGTATTTAATTTTATGTTGTGCCTGTAAACAATACTTACATCCAAGGTAATTGTTTTGGTTACATAAATGCGCAGAAATTACGCGATCAACTGACTTTCATTGCTTGTAATAATGCAATTTATGTTCTGTAAGGATCTAAAATACACAACGGACTAACACAGAATA
Organism: Schistocerca piceifrons; assembly: GCF_021461385.2. NCBI lineage: Eukaryota > Metazoa > Arthropoda > Insecta > Orthoptera > Acrididae > Schistocerca > Schistocerca piceifrons. The sequence continues at coordinate 158,782,592 of NC_060138.1, read as the reverse complement.
ATGCACAGTTCTAATGAAGTGCAAAAGGAACAAGCAAACGAACAAAAAAAAGGAGAAATCGTCGGCTCCCCATTTATTTCTTACACATTCATTTGTTTCTTTCCGCATCATTGTTACCAATACTACCAGAAATGCTACCATTTACTACGTCAGTTATGTACTGTACCAAAACTATCGAACCGTACTATCTGTAGAGCGCACCTCTATACCCTACACATATAAACCATCACACCACGTCGATGAGTATTTCTGACAGACGTTGTTGCTTTAGCATGCGAGGTGTTTAAAGGCGGCCGCACGCCTGCAGCTGAGCGGAGTAACGCTGCAGACACTCAGGAGTTTTTGGAGTTTAGTGGGCCTGAATCCCGACCGGCTTATCGGCAGGGAGAGAGAGTGAGAGATAAAGCTGCTGAGGCACGGCCGGGGACGTGTGTTTTGACAGCCGGCCCCGCCGCCGCCATAAATCCGCGCCGCTTACGCGATTGAGGCGGGCGCCGCGATATATGCCACAGTGGAGCCCAGCTCTCCCTCCCACGCCCCGACCGGAATCTGCGCATCAAGGGCAAGGGCGGCTCAGCGGCTCAGCGTATGCCGGCCCGTTCAACGCGAATCAGTTCTGCTTCTGCGGGAATCCGATTGCCGCTGTCTGGGTTTTCTGCCCAACGTCCTAATAGCGGGGGTTCAGTTGACTCGCTGCGATGTCTCACTTTTAAATGTCATTGCATTACTCCTATCACTTCGAACTAACAACTATAGTGCGTACAGAAACTGAACAAAAGTGTGCGCTCCTGGCAGCTATCAAATCTAAAACCAGTAAGTCTCCGAGGGTGTGATGTGTTCCACTTATTTTTCTGGCAGCATTTCCAAAGCTCGAGAATAGTCGGGCTTACATTTCATATTATTGTAAAACTACTGTTGGCTACCATACGATATCGTAAATAAGCGTAGACTACGATACCTTCCCTAGTAGCTTTGGTCGGTTAAGGTTGTAACCACGTTACCTGTACATTAGATCCGTCGCGTACTTACTTTGTGTTCCGTATGAGATCGGTGTCTTACCAGATTCCCCTACAAAACGGAAGCAGTGACCGACATTGAAGCTGAGTGAGACTACAAAAAGCGCCACACAAACTACTTAAAACTAAAACGCATTTACAGCAAAATTGATATTGTCAATGTTTAATTGAGGTTGTGTTGGAAAACTTCTAATGTAAAACAGAGGGATGTTATAGTAACAATAAAAATATAGAGATTTATCGTATGGCGCTAGAAAACGCTATTTTCTCAAAAAAAAGGTAAACTTTTAAAAGACACAAAACAAACTTTTGTATAAAATCTTTCTGTTGTTAATAAACAACTTTCGTCCTTATCAGTACTAACAGCAAACTCTTGCCTTTGATCATCATGATGCATGTTCTGCTGAGTACAAAATAATAACAATTCAATAGTGTTTTATGTGTGTCAGCTTGTAAGCTGTACTTGCATCAAAAGTAATTGCTTTTGTTACATAAATGCACAGACGTTACGCGAGTAGCTAATTTTTATTACTTACAAATTGGAATTTATAGTTTTTAAGGATATTAAATACAATTTTTTTTCTCATTTATGTTTCTTTCCCTACCAGTGTTACCAACATAATGGTACTCGTGTCATTTTCTACGTCATTTATGCACTGTACCAAAACTACAGAACGATAATTTTAGTAGAACGTAACTCTGTTTTTTACCATTAATCAGGAAAGTATGCTTTCGTGATGGACGCATTTGGCTTATTACATGTATGCCCATCAAAGCGCGTAGAAAAGATAGCATCTTTGTACAGTTTAGACGTCAATAAGCAGGACTTGAAAGAAGAAATTTTGCAGTTAAAGAAGATTCCTGCAGCTAATTCTGGGTCTGAGCCACTTCTCCCTACGCCCCATCTCATCGCTGTTCGTAAGTGGAATTTTAATATTTCCAAATATAATGGTAGCCTAAAGGACTATCTGTAATTTGCGCGTTACTGTTGCTCAAGTTAAGTGGTCATTCAGCTTTCTTCCAATGGTTAAGAATAGTTTGAGAGCTACGATGGAGCAAGAGTAGCTTGCTGGATGAGCTATGATCGAAATGGAGCCAGAGTTAGCCCGCTTTTACGTTATGGAAATGAGTTCCTGTACAAAATAGCTAGAAAAACAGTACAATTTTGTAAAGTATCGATCGTGTGCAGATTGTAAGAATTAAAAACATTCTTAAAAAAGCGTCGTTTAATTTTTTTTCATTACAATTTTCTGTCTTTGTATATAGTTCAAAACAAAAAATTTAATTGAGGCACCGAATAACGTTTACCTGGGACCCCAAAATATTTGCTACGGCCGTGACTGTTTGTATATGTTAATGTATGAGATTACGTTTCTCAGGTTGCATTTCGGTTTACATAACCTCAGTATGTTACCAACACCGTTGGTCTTACAACTTCTTGCTAGTTGTATGGTAAAGCTAAGAGACGATCTGGCGAACGTACTTCAGGTTTAAGGTTCTTGTAGACGGGTGGTGGTAACTCCACTGCACGCAGAGTTTGAGGACGCTTATGGGGCGCGGTACAGGTTGTGACGCCGTAGACCGGCGCCCCGTACAGAAGCGCGCTGCAGGCGCGTCGCTACACCGGCGTCCAGACGGCTGTACACAGCGACGCCGTCCTGTCCAGCCTACCGCAGCTCACCTGACCTTTAACGACCTCTGCACTGCGGGAACTTCTCTTCCATTTCTGCACATATGTCGTACGCCATACAATGTTCATCATCCCCAATTTGAAGGGGTTACAAAGTACAACAAAGCGTCAGCTTCAGGCACAGCGCAACTGTCGCCCGCCCAGATTTTCAGTTGGCGAGATTGCTGATGTGTGTGCCTTTTCTTATAATCGCAGAAAATGTTTCTACTACGGCTGGATATAATCCCTCTTGAGTAACGATGCGAAGGAACGTGCAGTAGCCAGCACGTACTTATTAGTCGAGGTGGCCCCGTGGTTTTGTTGCAGATCAGATGCTGTCAGCTTACAGCATTTCTCTTATTTCTCTTCTTGGTACATAACAGACAGTTAGAGTATGAAATCTGTTAGTCAAAAGAAGCTACACTGCAAGAGTGACCTCTGCGTTCCGCGTCGTGTGTACCGGAACGAGGAGCGGGGGGGGGGGGGGGGGGGGGGGACTTTTAGCCGGAGCGCTTGAATACAGAGAGCAGGTTGAAACTTATATTTTATATTGTTTGTAGAACATTGTAGTTACGAAAATGAAATTTGCACGGGATATACACTGAGGCGACAAAAGTCATCGTATACCTCCTAATATCGGATCTCCTTTTGTCCTGGCGTAATGTAGAAACTCGACGTGCCATGGACTCCACATGTCGTTGGAAGTACCATGCAGAAATATTGAGCCATGCTGCCTCTATAGCCGTCCGTAATTGCAAAAGTGTTGCGAGAGTAGGATTTTGCTCTCTTTCAAATTCTGAAGGTGGCAGGGATAAAATACAGGGAGCGAAACGCTATTTACAATTTGTACAGAAACCAGATAGCAGTTATAAGAGTCGAGGGGCATGAAAGGGAAGCAGTGGTTGGGAAAGGAGCGAGACAGGGTTGTAGCCTCTCCCCGATGTTATTCAATCTGTATATTGAGCAAGCAGTAAAGGAAACAAAAGAAAAATTCGGAGTAGGTATTAAAATTCATGGAGAAGAAGTAAAAACTTTGAGGTTCGCCGATGACATTGTAATTCTGCCAGAGACAGCAAAGGACTTGGAAGAGCAGTTGAACGGAATGGACAGTGTCTTGAAAGGAGGATATAAGATGAACATCAACAAAAGCAAAACGAGGATAATGGAATGTAGTCAAATTAAATCGGGGGATGCTGAGGGGATTAGATTAGGAAATGAGACACTTAAAGTAGTAAAGGAGTTTTGCTATTTAGGGAGTAAAATAACTGATGATGGTCGAAGTAGAGAGGATATAAAATGTAGACTGGCAATGGCAAGGAAATCGTTTCTGAAGAAGAGAAATTTGTTAACATCGAGTATAGATTTAAGTGTCAGGAAGTCGTTTCTGAAAGTATTTGTATGGAGTGTAGCCATGTATGGAAGTGAAACATGGACGATAAGCAGTTTGGACAAGAAGAGAATAGAAGCTTTCGAAATGTGGTGCTACAGAAGAATGCTGAAGATAAGGTGGGTAGATCACGTAACTAATCAGGAGGTATTGAATAGGATTGGGGAGAAGACGAGCTTGTGGCACAACTTGACTAGAAGAAGGGATCGGTTGGTAGGACATGTTTTGAGGCATCAAGGGATCACAAATTTAGCATTGGAGGGCAGCGTGGAGGGTAAAAATCGTAGAGGGAGACCAAGAGATCAATACACTAAGCAGATTCAGGAGGATGTAGGTTGCAGTAGGTACTGGGAGATGAAGAAGCTTGCACAGGATAGAGTAGCATGGAGAGCTGCATCAAACCAGTCTCAGGACTGAAGACCACAACAACAACAACAATGTCCCATATGGGATTCATGTCGGGCGATCTGGATGGCCATCTCATTGGCTCAAATTGTCCAGAATGTTTTTCAAACCAACCGCAAACAATTGTGGCCCGGTGACATGTTTGAGAATACGAAGTCCATGAATGGTTGCAAATGGTCTCCAAGTAGAGGAACACAAACATTTGCAGTCAAAGATAGGATCTCTTGAACTAGAGAACCCAGTCCATTCCATGTAAGCGCAGCCAACACCAGAACGGACCCACCACCAGCAAGCTTAGAGCTCTTTTGATAACTTGGGTCCATGGCTTCGACGGGATCTGCGCCACACTCGAAGTCTACTATCAATTCTTACCAACTGAAATCGGGAGCCGCGCGGGTATAGCCGAGCGGTCTAGGGCGCTGCAGTCATGGACAGTGCGGCTGCTCCCGGCGGAGGTTCGAGTCCTCCCTCGGGCATGTGTGTGTGTTTGTCCTTAGGCTAATTTAGGTTAAGTAGTGTGTGAGCTTAGGGATTGATGACCTAAACAGTTAAGTCCCATAAGATTTCACACACATTTGAACATTTTTTTGAAATCGGGACTCATCTGACCAGGCCACGGTTCTCCAGACGTCTATGGTCCAACTGACGAGCTCACGAGCCCAGGTCAGGCACTACGGGTGATGTCGTGCTGTTAGCAAAGGTATTCGCGTCGATCGTTGCTACTGTAGAACATTAGCGCCAGATTTCTCAACACTGTCCGAACGGATACGTTCGTCGTACGTCTCACACTGATTTAGGCCTCGTGCAGTGGGTGGCTGTTAGCACTGACAACTCTACGCAAACGCCGCTGCTCTCGGTCGTTAAGTGAAAGCGACCGACTACTGCGTTGTCCGTGAAGCGTGGTATTCTCGGCACACTCTTGACACTGTGGATTTCGGAATATTGAATTCCCTAACGATTTCCGAAATGGAATGTGCCATGCATCTAGCTTCAGCTACTATTCCACGTTCAAAGTTATTAATTGCCGTCGTGCGGCAATAATCGCCTCGCAAACCTTTTCACATGAATCATCTGAGTACAAATGACAGGTATGCCAATGCAATGCCCTTTTATACCTTGAGTACGTGATACTACCACCATCTGTATATGTGCACATCGGTGTCCCATGACTTTTGTGCCGGCCGCTGTGGCCGAGCGGTTCTAGGAGCCTCAGTCCGGAGCCGCGCTGCTGCTACGGTTGCAGATTCGAATCCTGCCTCGGGCATGGATGTGTGTGGTGTCCTTAGCTTACTTAGATTTAAGTAGTTCCAAGTCCAGGGGGCTGATGACCTCAGATGTTAAGTCCCATAGTTCTTAGAACCATTTGAACCATGACCTTTGTCACCACCATAGGTAGTAATTCGAACATACGTACGCGTTCTGTATAAGGAGAATGCTTTACTAATTCCCTAAGCCCCAAACTGCATGAAAGCGATGTTGGAGAAATCAATCGATTTATGACCTTAAAATTCAAGTTTCCAAAAAAATGTAACGGCTCTGATATTAGCAGACGTCATGAACGACACAACAAACGCTGTGACCACATGGCATTCCATTGCAACAGTTGATTGATAACTTCACCGTTGAGCATCCCAGCCGTCTAATGATTATATCGGTAGTTGTCGTCACACTGTCTTCTCTCATGATATCAGAGTTAGGTTTAATTCTTTAACTATTCATTGTTTTGAGTAAAAGAATATTGTCTCCATTTTGTTCCTAGGCGCGATACAGAACAGGGATGCTGTCATTTGTTCACTGCCGGCCGAAGTGGCCGTGCGGTTGAAGGCGCTGCAGTCTGGAACCGCAAGACCACTACGGTCGCAGGTTCGAATCCTGCCTCGGGCATGGATGTTTGTGATGTCCTTAGGTTAGTTAGGTTTAACTAGTTCTAAGTTCTAGGGGACTAATGACCTCAGCAGTTGAGTCCCATAGTGCTCAGAGCCATTTGAACCATCTGTTCACTCGATGTCGCACTTAGTCGGAAAGGATGAGCGAGTAAACTGTTTACTAGCTACCCCGTTTGCCGTCTGAAACTCTTCGCCTGCTGCCGACCACGGAACACAGCAAAGTTTTCACCGCCGTGTATTCACGGCCCACTACGCTTCCCACCTCCCTCTTTGAGCAGCCGGCGGCTCATTAATAGGGACGGCCGCGCAGGATGAAATGTTGATGGCGGCGGCCGCAACTTGGCCATCAGGTGGCCAGTTACTTGCGCAGTTAGCGGCAACAGTTAACCCGTAATGGCCTGACAATTACATTAGGCGTGCGTGCGGCCGGCGCAGCCCCGGTCAAACACAGCCAGTGTTCCTTATTTAAGACCTGCGCGTAATTGCAGAGCACGTCGTAACGTGGCCAACTTGTGCTCGGCTAATGGCCAGCGGCACCACAGCTCCCGCGAACCTTCCGAGGGACAGAAAAGCGTGGGCACGTAGCGGCGAGTCGCGACGAGCAGCACATCGGGCTTTGTCAAATACAAGACAGCTTTGAACTTTATCAGTCTGCACGGAAAGTAATGTGCAGGCAACGTAGGACTGACCTCCTCTCAGCTGCCACACTACGGCAGTTTCCCGTTAAGCCTACTCGTCTTGCCGAAATTGATTCTATCGTAGTACGCTATGGCTACAAAATCAATGAGTCACAATCAGTCAATTAAAACTGATACATGGATGTCATGAAACGGAAAATGGAAATGAGCGTTTGGCGTCATTGGCCGGGAGGCCCCTCGCGGGGCAGGTCCGGCCGCCATATCGCAGGTCTTATTACATTCGGCGCCACATTGGGCGACCTGCACGCCGGATGGGGATGAAATGATGATGAACACAACACAACACCCAGTCCCTGAGCGGAGAAAATCTCCGCCCCAGCCGGGAATCGAACCCGGGCCCAGAGGACGGCAATCCGTCACGCTGACCACTCAGCTACTGGGGCGGACATGAAACGGAATGATCACAGTGGCTCAGTCGTAGTGACAGAGGGCGGTAGACTTCAAATGGTTGAACTGGCTCTGAGCACTATGGCACTTAACATCTCAGGTCATCAGTCCCCTAGAACTTAGAACTACTTAACCCTAACTAACCTAAGAACATCACACACATCCATGCCCGAGGCAGGATTCGAACCTGCGACCGTAGCGGTCGCGCAGTTCCAGACTGAAGCGCCTAGAACCGCTCGTCCACCAACGGCCGGCCGGTAGACTTCTTTTAAGTGGTTGCAAACACAGTCGAAGATGAAATTACTTCTAAGGACCTAACCTAGATAATTATTGCTCAAATGTGTGGGACGCATTTCAGGTAGGACTATTTGGGTGTGGAGCGACGCTTCAGCTATTGTTGCAACTGGCCGACAGTGTGTATGATAATATGAAGACCAAGTCGTGTATCGGCATACATTTTAATGAAACCGTCAAACACATTGGAAGCCTACGCTCACACAAGGATCACACTGGTTCCAGTAGTTTCCTACCATTATTACTGCAAGAATTATGCAACTGTAATTCTTCTACAAGTTATACTGTGACATTTATAATGGTTTATTAGGCGTTATCCTGCAATACATGTCTTGTCTCACCGAAGGAAAAGAGCTTAGCTTACTGTCGACGTCTACGTCGTTATTGACCTATTACTAGCACGATTGGTCGGGGATGCGACAGAAAATGGACATCGTGATTATTAATGGAAACAGTTCGGCACTGTCCTTGAGTGATTTAGGAAATTTAAAAAACCCTGAAGATGGATGGAGAGCCACGACTGCAATTGCGCTCTCCTCAGTACAGATGCTTTCACTTAATCCATAGACCAGCTTAATGTGTCACTGAATAAAGCGAAAGCAGTAATACAGCAGGGACAGTTTCTAATCATAATAGGCAATGACTCGCTGGAAAGTTAATGTACAATGTGAAGAAAATAACGAGAGTTACGGCAGGTATGCGAATAAAACCTTTCAACACGACCATGACGTCAGCGGTGACTATAGAGATGTGTTGATAACTGCCCGAAGCGACTCTTACGGCCCGTTTTCTTGTTCCTGTATACCCACTGGTAAATCAGCAATGTCGCTTCTGTGGTGTGGCCGATTCCTATGACAATCTCTATTTCGCATTCCACAGGCGGTACATGTACTTGAGATTCCACCACTTTCCTTGGCAATTGTGTGAAGAGGTTTCTGAAATACTGCTGTAGTGTAACGGATGAATGACTGTCACACGTGGAGAGAACATGAGGTGTCACGTTGTATTCAATATCTTCTTTTATCAATCTGAACTCAATGTCTGTTGTTTAACTGCATTTGGCGTTTTAGTTGTTGTTATGCGATTCACCACCAGTATCTGACGTCATTAAGATTCGGAAGGAAGAAAGAGTACGGCTCAACGTCCCATCGATTGCGATTCCGTCCTTATTAGTTGAGAAACCCATAGGTACTCCCTCAACTCCATAACAGATTCTGCAATAACCAGTATTCCAGTATTACGAATAGTCTCTGATTGAAATTCCTCATCCTCGTCAAGAATATCATCCTTTGGACCACTGCCACAACCACAATCAAAGAGACAAGGGTCTTAAGGCGATAAAAATACGCTGGTCTTTATTTCTTCCATAAAATACGTTTTATTCCATTTCTAATATCTTTTAAATGAATGCTTATAAGAGTACCATACTAGAAACATGTGTTTACAGATTTCGATGCAGGGGCAATGTTACCTTCAGACAGGACTTTTCTTTCATTTTTACAAATTTCACGCAAAACGTCGCTAACACATTTGTATAATAACTCACCATCAAGACTTCCTCTTCCCGTTTAAAAGCAGTTTTCGCTGTGCACGACAAATCACCGGCATAAAATAAAAAGGAACTGCTATATCAGTAAGTGATTCTCATAGGAACTGGTACGCTGTGTGCCAAAGATGCGCACTATTCATAAACTTGGCACCAGAGAGAATAGAATACATCTGGGTCAGAGAGTTTAAACTTTGCTTGTAAGCATCATTGCCCATCCAAGAACGAAACTTGAAACACGTGGCAGAAAACAGTGTGCAGTTTTGACGGTGCTTCAGAGCAATATTGCTCGGTAATATTTGATTACAACTGAAGATGATGGCGCCGAATCTACATATTGCTATAGACGTGCACGCGTGTTTTCTGACTAGCACGATGTTGAAGTTTAATTTCCAACATCCGCAATTACCAACATAATTATGATTTCACAACAAAACTACTGCTTATTCACAATGTTACTACTCTAGATAACTGTACGACCCTGTTTATCAAAGATGTTGAACTGCAAAGTTGCTATACGCACTACTGCGTACACATCGACTGGTGGACTTTTTCTGATCATTTTCGAGTGTGATTACATTTAACCTACAAACATGGTATTGGTGCCGTTTTACAGCGAAATACATCAAGTTTTTACTGTGTACATGAACAAGTTAAAAGCGATTTTCATTGGTTATATAGCACACATCCTATCTGATGCCGATGTCTTGCCGAACTCGCTGCAGTGTGTCAGGCGTGACTTGTTCAATTGCGTTGAGCACTGGTAGAAAAGCCGGAGAGGGTGTAACGAACACGGTAAGCTCGATGAATCCCAAAAATAAAAAGATAGTTGGTGTCAAGTCCAGTGAACACGAAGCCACGCAACTGGCACACCTCTGTTCTTTCTCTTGCATGGAAAGCGGACATTTAGGAAATTCCGGACATCTTACTTGATCTATTTTCCTTCAATGTGACACCAAGTCTGTAAGTCGTGCGAATAAGTCTGTACGAATTTTCATATTTGTAAAGTCCTTTTTGACGCACCCTATATTTGTAAAATTGGTTAACTGCATGAAATTAACAATTAACTAACTGTCAGACCAATAAAATTACATGTGTCCCGTGGCGGACCGGGGCTGCTATGAGCTGCCCAACTGGCCTTCCGCGCACGCGTCCGTTTCGGCCCTCTCTGATTGGTACCAGCGGCCGTAATCGTGGGTACATAAGAGGAAAATAGTGCCAGCTCCGGCGTCAGTAGTTTTACTCCTGACGACGATGGCGGAGTTATCCATCGAAATCTCTAGCATTTTATTGGAATTGATGCCGCTTGAAAACTGAGAAGATTTTATCCAATAAAATCACAGCTTACTGTCGCTGTCCATTTTATTAGGAATGGAGCATTAGCTCGAGTAAGACAAACTAAACGAACTCTCATTCATTTGCCTAAATTGGTATACAGAAAACGGCAGAAACCTAAATCCAGAAGACTGGACTGTAGCTGTAGCTCTTCTCCTCCCCAATACGGCATAGCTGCATTAATATGGTGAAACCTTGTTAACTACGAACGGGTTTTCTTTAATTAATCCATCACTTATTGATTATATGTGTGTCTTGAAAGGAGGATGTAAGATGAACATCAACAAAAGCAAAACGAGGATAATGGAATATAGTCGAATTAAATCAGGTGATTCTGAGGGTATTAAATTAGGAAATGAGACGCTTGAAGTATTAAATGAGTTTTGCTATTTGGGGAGCAAAATAACTGCTTATGGTCGAGGTAGAGAGGATATGTAGACTGGCAATGGCAAGGAAAGCTTTTCTGAAGAAGAGAAATTTGTTAACATCGAGTATTGATTTAAGTGTCAGGAAGTCGTTTCTGAAATTATTTGTATGGAGTGTAGCCATGATTGGAAGTGAAACATGGACGATAAACAGTTTGGACAAGAAGAGAATAGAAGCTTTCGAAATGTGGTGCTACAGAAGAATGCTGAAGATTAGGTGGGTAGATCACATAACTAATTAGGAGGTATTGAATAGAATCAGGGAGAAGAGAAATTCGTGGCACACTTGGACTAGAAGAAGGCATCGGTTGGTAGGACATGTTCCGAGGCATCGAGGGATCACCAATTTAGTATTGGAGATCAGCGTGGAGGGTAAAAATCGTAGAGGGAGACCAAGAGATGGATACACTAAGCAGATCCAGAAGGTCGTAGGTACTGGGAGGTGAAGAAGCTTGCACAGGATAGAGTAGCATGGAGAGCTGTACCAAACCAGTCTCAGGACTGAAGACCACAACAACAACAACGTGATTACATAGCGAAACAGCAATATTCTGTACCAGCTCCTTTGAACGAGACCAGCAGAAACGGACAAATTTTCTCCTTCGCCACACACGGTTGCGGAGTATGATGTATGAGCAGACGATCTCTCTCTCTCTCTCTCTCTCTCTCTCTCTCTCTCTCTCTCTCTCTCGCTCTCTGTCTGCCTCTCTCTCCTTTTTTGCTTAGCGTGGTAGTTTTAAGTATATTGCTCGCGACCCAAATATACTCGTCTTCATGAGGTCCAGGTAATCAAAAGATTGGACATCCCTGATGTAGACTGAGGTAGTTTCATGTGTACCCAACTTCCATTCCGCTGTGAGCGCCGGAGATATAGCAGGGGCGTAATCTGCGTAACGTCAGTTGTCTGACAGATTTGCTCAGTCAGACAGGCCGAACGGAGGAGGAAAGAGGCCATAATGAAAGCCATAACTGTTTCGGGAAGGGCAGAGTTCCGGCGATAAAGCCGGGCAAACGGCCGCAACCCTCGGGGCGCGCCGCCACGGCGTTGACGTATCGGCGGCATTACGGCGGGCCGGGCCGGGGACCGGATTAACTAATTAAGGGCGCGTTTTTCAGCGCCGCTGGCGGCCCGCAAGCGGCCGAGCCAGGCCGAGCGGGCTTTTTAATTCGCGGCGTCTCATTACTGTCCCCGGCAGGGCAGGGCGAGCCGCCGCCGGCCTTAATTAACGCCAGTGGGGGCGGCGGAGGCGGAGGCGGCGGCGGTGGCCTCGCAAAGCGGACAGCGGGGTGTCCGCGGCGGTCAGCGCCATCGCCACACGCTGCTGCCCCACAAAAGCGGCCGCCGCTACTTTTCCAAAAAAAATAAAAAGGGGGACGCGTTCTCGCCTCCACTGCAACAGGTGGTCCGGCATAAAAAAAGCCCTGCAGAGGCAATCCGGTCCACACAAAAAACGCCGGGCTTTTGCTAAATCTTCATTCGCAGCGAGAGCTCTCTCTCTACTCAGACACACATTCAAAAGCCGTGCCATTCATCTGCATTCATATATCACGATACGGCTAGGGTAAATTTTGGTAATTTTTATCTTGTTAAATACCACTCATGGCTGTCAATATTTTTGTTGATTGTGGGTGGTGATTCTACGATTCTTCGTTATTTTAAGCGTACTTATAGACTGAATTTTCTCATTTTGAGAAGCAGAGAGAGTGATCTGTTTACTTGCCTGAAAGCCGGCCGCGGTGGTCTAGCGGTCCTAGGCGCTGCAGTCCGCAACCCCGCGACTGCTTCGGTCGCAGGTTCGAATCCTGCCTCGGGCATCGATGTGTGTGATGTCCTTAGGTTAGTTAGGTTTAAGTAGTTCTAAGTCTAGGGGACTGATGACCTCAGATGTTAAGTCCCATAATGCTCAGAGCCATTTGAACCATTTTTTGAACCAAAACAGTTATGACCACCTGCTTAACAGCTTGTTTGTCCATCTTGGGAACGAAACACATCACTGATTTTGCGTATCAGTTTCTCAGTAGGTTTGTGAAGATAAGAGGCATTAGATAACTACGCACAGGTCATTAAATTCGCGTATATAACAGGCCACTGATTTTTGTACGTGGTGATAGCGTCTTATATCGGGGTCTGATAGGTGGGTTCCATAGTATTTACTAGACGAATTTGGTCGCCGAGACATCAATGTGAGTTCCTACAATGCTCCCCAAACCATTGTAGCACGGTTCTGGCACCGAAACACGGACAATTATACTACTGAAGGATGACATCGCCGTCGGGGAAGATATCAAGCTTGAAGGCATGCAGGTGGTTCGCACCTGTCAACGCGTATGCGGTTACAATCAATCATGTTGGCAGAACATTCGCAACTGAGCTTTATAGCAGAGGTTGAAAATACCGCTTCAGTTGTAAATTACTTTATTTTCACACGACCAGTTTCGGACTGTCATAAGCCCATCCTCAGTTGTCGTAGGCAATCAAAAGATATGCCCCGTTATTTCACGTATTTTGATATTAACGAACTCGTTCATCAAAACCAATACATTTATTATCAATATACATAATTTTTTACGATATCCTCAGAGCGCGAGATCTGCTCGCATTTGTCCGTTTTTTAATGAAATATATACAACAATCGAACCCTGAAAGTAATTCACTTACGAAATAACGTTCATGCTATACAGATAGAAATGGCGCAAACGAATATCCTTCCTTCGGGAAGCCGACGATTTGGGCGCGACGGAACAGGAATTCGGCCTGAAATTATCGTGTTAAATCATGGACGAGTGGTTGTCCATTATTACGGTAGGAGCCGGCCGGAGTGGCCGAACGGTTCTAGGCGCTACAGTCTGGAACCAAAGGACCGCTACGGTCGCAGGTTCGAATCCTGCCTCGGGCATCGATGTGTGTGATATCCTTAGGTTAGTTAGGTTTATGTAGTTCTAAGTTCTAGGGGACTGATGACCCAGAAGTTAAGTCCCATAGTGCTCAGAGCCATTTGAACCATTACGGTAGGAGACCGTGTCACGACGTGTCAAACGCTGTCGGAGAAGAGGAGCAGGATAGAAACGAGATTTTATTTTTAACTTATCGTATTTTTTATCTGGAGCCAGCCGGTGGTAAGCAGTGCGACCGTGGAGGGGAGGGTGATTTACGCGAGCCAAATGGCCAACCGTGGAGCCTTCACGGTCCTTAACGCCTGCTGACGGCTGCTGCCTACAAGTCACTTACAAGGGGCCGCTGCCCGCTACCCGCAGCACAGCATTATGTCTGGAGGCACGCCTCTCACCGCTGCCGTCAACACGACGCGGCACTAGCACGCCGACGGCTCTCTACCGCACGTGTTAAATGGCTCTGAGCACTATGGGACTTAATATCTGAGGTCATCAGTCCCCTAGAACTTAGAACTACTTAAAACTAACTAACCTAAGGACATCACACATATCCATGCCCGAGGCAGGATTCGAACCTGCGACCGTAGCGGTCGCGCGGTTCCAAACTGTAGCGCCTAGAACCGCTCGGCCACTCCGGCCGGCTCCCATCCTGTTCATCTACAAAAATTGTTCAGATGGCTCTGAGCACTATGGGACTTAACTGCTGAGGTCATCAGACCCCTAGCGGTCGCACGGTTCCAGACTGAAGCGCCTAGAACCGCTCGGCCACATCGGCCGGCCCGCACGTGCACTCTTAATGAAATCTCCAGCCCCTTACAGGCGTAACAAAAACTCTCGGCGTTATCAAACGACACTAAGACTTGGAAGGAGATCCTCGTGTAGGGAGCATGTCACATCAGGAGTAAATCCATATAAGAGAAGATACGAGTCGTTTCCAAAAAAAAAAAAAAAAATGGCTCTGAGCACTATGGGACTAAACATCTATGGTCATCAGTCCCCTAGAACTTAGAACTACTTAAACCTAACGAGGTAGAGAAAATCCCTGACCCCGCCGAGAATCGAACCCGGGAACCCGGGCGTGGGAAGCGAGAACGCTACCGCACGACCACGAGATGCGGGCAGTCGTTTCCAGTTTGTAGATATACATCTGCCTCTACGCTGTGTGTGGCGTCGGCTACAATCGTACAAGTATCATTTAACCCCATGTTTTTCGATTCGCTGATGGAATGCGGGAATAAAAAATGTCGGCATACCTCTGTACGAGTCCTGATTTCTGTAGTTTGGTGTCTGCGTCGTTACGGAAGATACTTGTAGGAAGAAATGGTAGCTACGTTTCTTGACCAATTTTGCATTATCTTTAATCTCTGATTTTCGTAGCTTCCAGAAAAATTGATTCCTTTCAGAAAAGTAGCTGTGGCGTACGGATACGGGCAATCTCCTGATCTAGAAATTCAGTTCAAGAATCAGCCGTCTGGTTCCTTAGTTTTCACTGTTTTGACTCTCTCGTTTTGCAGTGCGTGTTATTGGCAAAGAAGAAGGAGAATTAAGTCGGTTGGGCAGTGTTGGGGACCGAGATCCTGAAAGAATTTGGCTGAAGCGATTCACGGTGAGAAAAGGGAACGTGAGTTATAATGGTCGGACTTAACTTGGCCGGCCGGGGTGGCCGAGCGGTTCTAGGCGCTACAGTTTGGAACCGCGCGACCGCTACGGTTGCAGGTTCGAATATTGCCTCGGGCATGGATGTGTGTGATGTCCATAGCTTAGTTAGGCTTAAGTAGGGGACTGATGACCTCAGAAGTTACGTCCCATAGTGGTCAGAGCCATTTGAACCATTTGAACTAGACTTGAAGCTTTGAATCGTGTGGTTCAAAAATCACGTTACGACGCTGAGAACTCATGCTGTGACTCGCCTTGAGAGTGACTATAAGGTTAACAGGCCAAATATTGGAGGATGCACGCCCCAACGATGATGGAATGGACTTGAATAGCTCTACTCCAGAGTTTCCACAGTAATAAAACCAGCGCACCACATCGCTAGATATAAGAAATTCTAGTGATTGCAGATGCTGTAATAGAAGTGAGTGTGTACTGTAGATGCCTGCAGGATGCTCGCTATCACCGAGGAGTGAACAGACGTTGAAACGATCAGACAGAATGCGTAAGGCGTAACCTGATAACCGTGCCTGCAGCAGTTGTACAGGAGATCATAAGAGACTCGGTGGGCGGCTTAATGCGAAGTGTGCGTGCAGACCGGGTCGCATAATTAGCGTTCATCCGGCCGTCAGCACGGGGCGGGCTGATTGCTTCCTGGCGGCGCGGCGCGGCGCGGCTCAGTCGCAGCCAGACGACGCGTGCGGCTGTCCGCCTGCCGCCGCGCCGGCCGAGTGCCCGGTAAATAATTAGCGAGTCCAGCGAGCCGCGTCGAGTCGCGACCACTTACGGACGTGCCCGGCCGCTGAATAATGCAGCCAGGCCGCCGTCTGCGGCATCAAATAGTCATGCGCGCCCGCGGGTGACGATAAGTATAGATTAATTACCCGGCAATTGCCGCCGCTGCCCCCGTGTCCCGCCATGTAAAATGCAGGGCGCTGTCTCTGCACCGCCTTCATTTGCATGTGGAAACAGCCCAGATTACCATAAAATATATTTGACTCTCTCTCTCTTTCTCTCTCTCTCTCTCTGTGTCTCTCTTTTTTCTCCGTCCCCTCGTCCTTTCTTATCTGCGCCGCGGGAGGCGGTGTCACGCTCTGCGACTGTCATTTGTTTCTGGTAGCCGCCCGCGGCCGCCTGCCTCTCGCCGCTCTTCCGTGACTGTCGCGAGAGCTCGCGAGCGCAGGCGGCGAGCTTTGAAATTATCGCTGCGCGGCCATAAACGTGACCAATGCCGCCGCGGCAGGTAACTTCGCTGCAGGCTTACGGCTCGCGTCCGCCGTGCTCGGCCGGTGGCATTTAGCAGAGTTCAAAAGTCGTTGCGGCCAGAATGGGCACCCTACCCTACACTGCACCTCCCTGCGTGGCGCACGCGACCTGCTCGAAACTTAAAGCAGTTTGCATTTAAGGATGGGAAACACAGAAATGACTCCGGGTAACTATATGGTTGCCGCGACGGATCTAGATGTATCTGATGGCAAGGAGATGCGAAAATGTTTCTACATTATGATTACATCATTCTAATCAAAGGAAAAACTCATGAATTAGTTTAGAATATTGCTATAATTAATTTCGGGTAAATTACAGACGGTGTTCCGAAAGATATGATACAACTACAGTGCCATATAACTCGACCTTTAATTAATGTAGAGGAAAAGAGTAAAGTTTGTCCACTGTACCAACTCAAATATCTTTTGTTGAAAAAAATAAGTTAATCAATAAATGGTTTGTCTTTCCAGGCACAGGAAGAACACAACTGGAGTGTTTTTTCTTTCTTGTTGCACGGTGGCTGGAGCACAATAAATTAATCGAAAAATGGAGTCATGCACAGGAAAAGGCATATTGTGAGGCTTGGTTCAATGAAACTAAGTCAGACGCCCAAGGTCAGAGAAACAGATAAAGAGAGGAAAAGGCATAGTGTGAGGCTTGGTTCATTGAAACGAAGTCAGAACTGAAGTTCAGAGTTCTTTCGATGCCCTTCGAACAGACTTCTGTGGCCAACGCTGGAAAACCTGTCGAATTCTTCCGTATCTTCGTCACTTCCAATTGGCCTGCCAACATGGTGCTTCAAATCCATAGGCACATGTTCTTCTTAAGAAAACGTCGTTTCATGCTGAACGTAAGCGCGTAACAGCAGCGCAATACACGCTGTCGATTCATTTGACATTGCAATGCAATTTCGTACACACGTAAATGAAATAAACAGTTTACTAACAATGATTTGGTAACCATCTAAAGCTCATAACATATATTTTGTCTTCCAAAGCAATAGTTTCATCTTTTATTTAAGCGTATGTTCAAACTGTTAACCATAGGCTGAAAGGCAGATTTGCAGTCGTCGTTCGAAAGAACGATGAACAGATGAAATTACAGTGCATGGTATGGTAGAGCATGCACTCGTGATTCGACGACACATATCATCTGACGTAATAGTGTCTTCGTCATAGACTGCGTTTTTGAGTGCTCCGCATAGAAAGACATCAAGAGGAGTCAAAACAGGGGACCATGCAGGCCATTTGACAACAGAATTTCCTCCTATCTGAAGACCAGTATTTGCCTTTCATAACGAAGCGAGTGAGCTGGACAACCATCGTGATGCAGCCACATACATTGTCGAATATCCAGTTGTACCTTTTCCGCAAGAACTGGCAGAATGTTAGTGAGAAAGTGTGCGTACGAATGTCAGTTTAGAACGCCTGAGATGAATTAAAGCCCCACTATGTGATTTCCTATGACGCCGCACCATGATTCTACGCTCCACAGCCGTTAATATTGAACCTGACGAAGCCAGTGTGAATTTCCGGTTCTTCAGCAGTGCACGTTACGCAAATTTACATTAGCGTGGTTAGTAAACGTTGCTTCGTCGATAAAAAGCACGCGATGGAAAGACGTAGGGTCATCTCTCGGTTGCTGAAGAGCAGATTGACAAAATTCTGTACGACGTTCAAAATCACGATCGTCGAGTACCTGATGCAGTGATTGATGATAGGGATGGACATTCCGTCGATGAAGAATGCGAATCACACTCGTCTGGCTGATTCCTTATTCCTTGGCATTACGACACGTACGACTGTCCGCATCGACTAGAGTCGTAGCCAGAACAGCTTCTCCGTGTTCTCTGTCAGTTGCAGTCTTCTTTCTTGTCGTATTTTTGCCTTTCAAGCAGCCTGTCTGCACTAGCGTCTTAATAATTCATGCAACTGCCTGGCGCGTCAGACATTGGCGATCCGGATAGATGGCAGTATACCGGTGTATTGCTTTTCCACCATTTCTTTTACACTCACCATATAAAAGCAGTATATCCAACTTTATTGGTGTACGTGTCGGCACGCAACGATTATTGAAGCAGAAATGAGCGGCCTGCAGTGCAGACAAGTAAACATGCAACTCTGTTGACATTTTGACACAGCGTAGCTCGAGACCGCTGCTTGGCGTTGATTGCTCCGCTAATTCCGGTTATAGCCACCGTGCTGTTAAATTCCTTTTTATGAACAGTTTGAAAGTCAACATTAACAAATACTATATCACTGTAACTGTCTTGTCAAGAGCTATCGAATTCAATTATAAAAAGTTAACGGCTCCATTTAAAAAACGTACTTGCTTCAATATATGTGTTGGTACCAGTGCTAAAAATATTAACAAAAAGAAAAAAAAACGTGCCTCTCGACTCTCTAACATTTGGTTAGGTTTAAATAGTTCCGGGTTCTAGGGGACAGATGACCTCAGCAATCCCATAGTATCGAAATGTTTAACCATTCACGAAATAAAAGGAGTGTTCCGTCTTACGTGACTTACCCCGTATAGTTGACAACATACATTTTACTAACAAAATGTTAGTCAGCTGTCTTTGACCTCAGTTTCATCGACAATGACGAGACCTTTGACCAAAGTGATAGTATGCAACTGTTTGTTTCGACGAGGGTGTTAAAACGAAACTAAAATTCATTGTGTACAAAACATTGAAACAGAACTGGTGATAAGCCTACTTCACTAGCTATGAGGAAGTCTTTCATACAAATATGTGATACAGAAGATGGAGCTATCGCCCTGAATAGGCTCGATAAAACAGACCCTTGTAGATAGTTGTAGAATATTTTACTTATTATACATGTAATGTATTCCCGTGTTCTGTATCCAGAGGCGTCGACTTCGGGAAGGAGTGGGGGAGGGAGCAATTATGTTACTGACCCACTTCTTGGGACCAAAATAACTTTTGCTTATCATTTGGTGGCTTTGATATTATGTTTAAATGCATCTGTCTGGTTGGAAGCGATCAGAACAGCGAAAAAATACCTGTTGGAAGTAAATAAAGGCAATGTTATCTGTCGGATGTAGTACCTTATAATGATCTTTATACGCCTTCTCATCCCCTCCCCCCCCCCCCCCCATCCTCCCAACCACACACGAAAATTCAAGTCGCCGCCTCTTTGTGGGTGTGTAAAGTAAGAAATGGGGTTACAGAGTAATGTTAGACGAACTTCGACACGCTGTCTTAAACAAAACTACCTGTATTCCGCTGCTTCTGTGACTTTAAATGGTGATCACTGTTAACTATTCGTTAAGGGTGGCACATGAGATACGTACGGCTGCTGACTGCAGTGGCCCACAAGGCGAGGCAACCCGCCCCCCGCGCTCGCCGTTGAGCTCCCCGGCGGCCGCTGCCTCCTCGGCGTCTTCTGAAGCCCTCCGCTGCCTTGGCTGGCGAGCTGTCCGCTGCCCTGGGGCACAGTGCACACCCAGCACGGGTCGTTAGCGACGCTATTGTCGCGTCCAGACACGCCTCGTCTGCTCCGCTCGGGCCAAAGATCGCTACCGGGCGATATTAATTACTGCAAGGAGCCCAGCCTGACCCTGAGCTACAGGTGATCCCGCACCCGTTGCCGCGGTTGAAAGCCAATCGGCACAGAACACCCCCACACTCGGTACCTGAAAAAGCAGAATATTTGTATAACGTTTTATTAACGTCTTGTTAACACCAGTATCGACGTTCTCAAGGTCCCCAGTCTCTGAAAGAATATTGTTTTACAGACTGAAGCTTATGCACTGTTTCCAGTCCTGCCCAAAAAAAAAAAAAAAGCACTCCGTCATCAGGCCACAAGCGGCCCGCCGGGACCATCCGACCGCCGTGTCATCCTCAGTGGAGGATGCGGATAGGAGGGGCGTGTGGTCAGCACACCGCTCTCCGGGTCGTTACGATGGTTTTGTTTGACCGGAGTCGCTACTATTCGGTCGAGTAGCTCCTCAGTTGGCATCACGAGGCTGAGTGCAGCGCGAAAAATGGCAACAGCGCATGGCGGCCCAGATGGTCACCCATCCAAGTGCCGGCCACGCCCGACAGCGCTTAAATTCGGTGATCTGACGGGAACCGGTGTATCCACTGCGGCAAGGCCGTTGCCCAGTCCTGCCCAAGGAAACATTTAATTACATATTTAATAAAAACTCAACGAGATAAAGTTTTGATTCTTTCCTGCAGTATGTCTTTGTGATGAGTAATTAAGTTTTTAGCGAGTAACCAGTAAAAAGAAAAATTTTTATGTAACTCTCTGTCACCGATTACCTCGGGCGTAGAATACCATGCAACTGAGATCACACAACGCCGCTGCAAAAACTACACAGGCGAGTTCTCTCTGCTAGTAGGCTCACTTCCATTACCATAGTGACATGAGCATCAAAGCTGCTTGCACACTACATGTGCCGGCCGGGGTGGCCGAGCGGTTCTAGGCGCTTCATCCTGGAACCGCGCGACCACTACGTCGCAGGTTCGAATCCTGCCTCGGGCATGGATGTGTGTGATGTCCTTAGGTTGGTTAGGTTTAAATAGTTCCGAGTTCTAGGGGACTGATGACCTCAGCAGTCCCATAGTGCTCAGAGCCATTTGAACCATTTGAACACTACATGTATCAATTAAATATTTGATTGAGAATCAGATAAGTCACTCTACCGTCTAAATAGCTGAAGACACCGACCAAACAAAATGCTAATAACGGGTTAAAAATCTGTCAAATATACATCCACAAGACCGCCCAAGATATTTAAATACTACGCGTGACGAATAAAATGATACATCTCCACACTAATCAAGGATGAAGAAAACAATAAAATATTACGATATGTATGTGTACAAAAGAGTGAAATTATCAAACGTTAATTAAGGTGCACATTACGAGAAATCTACAACGTACATAGCGACTGTTTACTTACGTGTGTTTAATTTGTGCACTATGTCTGCCGGCATTTAAAGATACCGTTGTTGCAGAGCGTGTCTGTTCGTCGTGGTATCCATCGTCGATGATGAAATGGGTTTCGTCCTCACACGTGGAGCTGTAACCGTTTAGAGATACAGCCATTACTGCCTGAAACTTCTTTTTGCAGGCAGGTCACGTTAACTAGACGATATGAGCCGATCGTCCACAGGGGGCACGGCCCGCTGACGGATAAGTGAACAAGCGCAGAGGCGGGTAATGAGGTCTCGATTAGAAATGACTGAAATATATGGAGCATCATCAACCTGCTCCGGCTTCGAACGAGCAGCACTATGTGTCTAAGGCCGGACGTCTTGTCTGGTGAGGCGATAATAATTTATATGCACAAACCTTCCTCCTGAATCTATTTGTAAAATCGAATCAAAATCCCTATAATATTTCCTGACATTAGCCTTCACTGACAGAGAGAAAAACTTGGTGGAAGGACTTCATAACATGTACGATTATACACCGAAGAGCCAAACAAACTGGTACACCTGCCTAATATCGTGTAGGGGCCCCGCAAGCACGCAGAAGTGCCCCAATATGACGTGGCATGGACTCGAATAATGTCTGATATAGTGCTGGAGGTAATTGACACCATCATGAATCCTGCAGAACCGTCGAAAAATCCGTAAGAGTAAGAGCAGTGGAGATCTCTTATGAACAGCGCGTTGCAAGGCATCCCAGATATGCTCAATTATGTTCATGTCTGGAGGGTGTGGTGGCCAGCGGAAGTTTTTAAACTCAG
The DNA here is from genome assembly GCF_021461385.2 of Schistocerca piceifrons. Taxonomy (NCBI): domain Eukaryota; kingdom Metazoa; phylum Arthropoda; class Insecta; order Orthoptera; family Acrididae; genus Schistocerca; species Schistocerca piceifrons. Next base: position 158,760,009 of record NC_060138.1, on the reverse strand, counting down.
AAAAGTGTTCCTGGAGCCATTCTGTGGCAATTCTGTACGTGTGGGGTCGCATTGTCCTGCTAGAATTGCCCAAGTCCGCTGAATTCTCAATGGACATGAATGGATGCAGGCAATCAGACAGGCTGCTTACGTACTTGTCACCTGTCAGAGTGGTATCTAGACGTATCAAGAGTCCCATATCACTCCAACTGCACACGTCCCTCACCATTACACAGCCACCACCAGCTTGAACAGTTCCCTGCTGACATGCAGAGTCCACGGAATCATGAGGTTGTCTCCATACCCGTACATGTCCATCCGCTCGATAGAATTTGAAACGTGACTCGTCCGACCAGGCAACATGTTTCCAGTCATCAACAGTCCAATGTCGGTGCTGACGGGCCCGCGACGCGTAAAGCTCTGTGTCGTGCAGTCATCTAGGTACATGGGTGGGCTTTCGGCTCCGAAACGCTGACATTTGTTGATGGCCCAGCATTGAAATCTGCAGCAATTTGTGGAAAGGTTGCACTTATGTTACGATGAACGATTCTCTTCAGTCGTCGTTGGTCCCGTTCTTGCAGAATCTTTTTCCGGCCGCAGCGATGTCGCAGATTTTATATTTTACCCGATTCCTGATATTCACGGTACACTCGTGAAATTGTCGTACGGGAAAATCGCCACCTCATCCCTACCGCGGATACGTTGTGTCCCACCGCTGCTGCGCCGACTATAACACCACGTTCAAACACTCTTCTGATAACCTGGCACTCTAGCATCAGCAACCTATCTAACAACTGCACCAGAAACTTGTGTTCTTGAATAGGCGTGACGATCGCAGCGCCATATTCTGCCTGTTTACATATCTATCTATTTGAATACGCCTGCCTATGCCCGTTTGTTTGGTGCTTCAGTGTAGTTGTTGTTTTTCGATCCCTTAAGTGTCATTCTGCCCGTTTCACGAGCCTGCAACAGATCATTGAAGACGCAGAAACCAAACGATCTGGTTGTGACATCTGTCTTGCGAACTACACGTGACACTACGTCAACTTTTAGAAAAAAAAGCAGCAGTGCTCAAAGTTAATGACACGCTTAAACTACACAAGCAGCACTACCAATATTTTGAGTACCTACTTATAATTTTTACCACGAAGTTTGTTCTGACCATTATGAACGTCGGAGGCGGTAGTTTTAGTAGGAAGAGATAATTCTTAAGAAGTGTACGGACGCGAGCCCGGAGAACCATTAGAGCGGGGGAAGGCAAGGTAGTGGGGTGAGTCAGACAGGCAAAGGTGGCAGCCTCGTGCCTTTATGCGAGCGATCTGAATGCGGCGCGGGCCGACGTCTTGGCGGCAGTTGTCAAAGGAGGAGCGGCGGCCGTGAATGTCTGCCTGGTAACGAGCAAAGTTGCCGCCGCCAATTTGCAGCCCGCGGCTGAGGCCGTGGCCGCTGCGGGCGTACGCTGCCTCAATGCTGGGCCGCTGCACGCAGCGGCCCGCCGTTTCTTCTGGCCGACCTGCTGCCGCTCCATGCGCTACACGGACTTGTGTCTCACCTTATCAGCTACCTCCCGTCACCTACATTCTCATAGCACCTTTCCTTCCTCAATTTCGTACCTTGCCTAATGCGTTAACTATCTTGCATGTAAGAGTCCGGCATCGCAAATATTTTACAAA